>NC_090788.1:13707500-13710000 GCF_040054535.1 Antennarius striatus
CTTTGTTCCTTCTTTTTGAACCGATAACATGAAACTCACATGCACAGATCTGACAAAAGTCAACACAACAAATTCCTGCTAATTTAACTCATACAGCTGAGGTCAAATTCAAAAACTTTTCAGATCACTGTGAGTTATAGAGAATTAGTAAGTGAACATAACTGGACATTAAGAAGGGCTATCGTGTTTTACAGTGTACACTTTCAGCTCAGAGATCTGTGACCTTCAAGCATGCCTGAGAGGACCTTCACAGGAAGAGAAAAGGTCAGCCAACAGGAACATGCAAGTGCCAACAGAACCAAAAGAAAACATTGAACAGTGGTGAGACATGCCAAGATACTCCACTTTGACATCCTAAACTTGCACATGCACACACACATTCAGTCATGCACAAAGTCTCACATATCTGAGAAAACAGGACTTTACCTCTTTTCTCTATGCCTATAGGTGTGCTGGTATGAAGTGGAGAGATGTTAATTGTTTCAGTTTGGTTGCCATGGTGATTTCTATTGCTCCAAGTGATATTAAGTAAACGGATTTATGTTAACAAGAAGAAGAGAGGCCATATGGTGGTAGAACTGTGTCAGTGATTGGCTATCATAGAAAATGTAACATTATAAACGTGAAACCCGAAGTTTCCGGAGAATCTGGCCACTCCATCCTTGTTGTAACACATCCAAACTCCACAAGTATATGTGAGTCCATAACAGTTTTGTGAGTACATGTGTGGATTCACAAAGCAGAGTCTAGACAGACATGTCTGTTAAAGTTCACTGGATAAAATGATCTGGATTTCTGTATTTTCGTCTCAGTTATAATGAAGTCAGTCATTCTCTGGATGTTCATTCAGTTCCTAAAATTGTGAGCAGACACTAAACTGAACATTACTTGGAAAAGTGTCTCTTTATACCATTGTCTTTACAAAGTTGACGTTGGATGCTAGACTAGAGCAAACAAAAACAATAACTTTCTATATAATGTGTTACCTTGTCATTATCAACAGTGATTTATAACAACACATCCAGTTATACTAATTGTGGTCGCATCTTATACAAGACACGAAAAGCCTTTGTCGACTGCAACGTGCAAAAACTGGCATTTGGACACAAGAGTGATGCAAGAATATCAAGAACATCACCAACAATTTAATAAATCAAATCATCATGACGCGCAGCAAGAATACATGCTGTTGTTTTCAAAAAGTAATAGCAGCACTATTTTAATGATACAACAATTAGTTTACAAATATAGAAAATTGTGATTGTCCAGTTACTCAGTTGAAGCTCATTTGGTTTTCTGTGCCTCTCCCTAAGACAGAAGATTTGCTGTTATAATAAGAAACAAGTTCATTTTCATTAAATTAACATAACTGGAAAAAGTATGAGTTGTAAAATATTTACATACAGGTATTAAAAAGTACTGCAGAAATTCCAAATCTAGGATTTCAGTACAGAATAGTCTTCAGAGTACTAATGTTACTTGTCGTCCCCAAACAGTCAAGTGATTTACAGATTTTTCTGAAAATTTAGATTTACAGACATTGTGTGAGTTTCTTGTGTAGTGTCATAATCAAATGGGATTAGTGAAGCCACTAAGAATATTAAACCCAAATCTCAATCTTCACTTTAAAATTTTTGAAAGAGCCTCCATTCCAAATCAAATAAGCTTGCGGTAGCTGAAGTAACACCCAGTCAACGCACCATAAAGAGTCATTTGATGATAACTGTGTTGTTCAACTTCCTATTTCTAATCTCAGAATTCTTTCTCATCTTCTTAATTTTTTCTCTCTCCATGTAATTACTGGTTCTGTCTCCAGATCTGGTGAACTGATCTGCTCATTCACAACCAAAGGGTCAGCACTGGGGTGGAATGGATAGTCTGCCACTGCCAAACCAACACATCCATTTTTGTTTGTTTTATGTGCTGATCTTATATAATGTTTGAAATGATAAGAATTTATACTGTTAAAACTATTAATACATAAACTGGAACGCTTTTTTCTTTTAGTGATCTTATAATTGGAAGCAGCAACAGATAGCAACATCAATAGGCACCAACATTATGCATTTGAAAGTGCTGAATTAGAGGACCTAGCATGTTAGATAATGACTGTCTTCAGCAGCTGAGTGACGACATGGACAAACCACATTCATGACTGTAGAGCCTTGTAAAACTAAAATCAGTATGCTAATAATGGAGTTACAATCCTTAAAAATTTAACATAGGTTGCCACATGTCCTGTATTGATGGAAATCAGGGTAACTGTGCTTTAATTCTCTATGCATTGACCTTACATGCAGTAATGACATTACTGACATTACATCTTATACCAACAAAAACCAGATTAGGGAAGCAGTACATACAAGAACTTTTTAACATAGGGGAGGCAATGCAGAGATATGAGAGCAAAGATTAAAACTCAGTTTGCAAAATGTTCTTGGGTGCATGCATGTTCATCTGCACATGTTTTCCTTTTCGCGTGCATTTGCGTCTGTTATCT
>NC_090788.1:14090000-14290000 GCF_040054535.1 Antennarius striatus
TGATTAGTCGACTAATCGAAAAAAATAATTGGCGATTAGTCGACTATCAAAATAATCGTTTGTGGCAGCCATATACACACACACTGTATATACAGTATATACACAGTATATATACAATATACAAAAATACAGATATACAGTATATCCCCACCTATCCACAATATTTATTTATTCCACAATAAAACAATATCAGACTTTGTTTGTTTTCTTTTTTTCTTCGCCATCACAAGAAAACAAACCGCTGTGTCCGATGAAGCCGTAGCGGGTCAGTGTGTGTGGAACGGACGAACGTGAAGACAAAGGCACCTTCGGCTTCATGGTCCGGCCATCCGGGTGGATGCCTGCTTCTTCATAAAGTCAGTGTCTTTATGGCTATAGTTGGACGATTTGATGCTGGCACTGAATTGGAGACGAGAAAGTCAGGCTGAGTTCACAGACTCCTGGGTTGTTGCCTTCAACGACAAACTATTTGTCTGATTATTTACGGTAATTTAAACATTTCTGATCCTCCCCATACTGATATTAAACCACATTCTATCTGTATTACCTTTTCCCACATTCTTATTGACTGTTTAAAGCAATTTGTGTCTCACGTAAGGCGCACTACTGAATGCCGTCAACCAATGGAATGTACGTATGGTATCACGTGACTGCCTCGCGATGAGGTCAAGTCGCGAGCTTTGATGCGCGAATGTGCAAGGGCACTCTGTGTTTATATACTGTATGTACTGTGTATATATATATATATATATATATATATATATATATATATATATAAATATACACATAGGTATATATTATAATTTTTAAATATGTTTAAATATTTCAAATTGCTATGTACATTTCAATAAATCACCAAACTAATCATAGTATTATAATCCTGGATGCGCTCTGAACACTGGCCCAGTTTTACATATTTGCAGTGCAACCTATGAAAATTTCATGTCTGAACTCAGGCTTTTTAATATTCAGGTTTTTCTTTTGATGATGATGCTAGTTCAATCCTGAAGTTAAGAGCTTTGGTGTCACCATGGTCTGAAAAGAGCATATTTTCTGTATGTGCGTGCGCACCCACACACACCCACACACACACGCACGCACACACACACACACACACACACACACACACACACACACACACACACACACACACACAGAGCGAGAGAGAGAGATTTTCATATGTCCCTCTCCATCAGCAAGCATCACATGCTGATCAGGTTGACATGATTTATATTTTGGTCAGAATAAATTATCTATCACAGCTCTGAGGAATCAGTAGTAGGTAAAGAATGTACCTCACTAAGAGTGATGTAAAAATTGGAAATGTGACAGTATGGAAGATGCAATCAACAGATAATGTAGAAGTGATAAAGGCTAAGATAAAGAAATAAAAGAAAGACACACAATGATGTTGGTTGTTCACTTTTTCAATCTGTTACTTATGCATTAAATTCCATTGAATCCACAATGAATCTTGGAATTGGATTTCTGTTATCACCTTTCAAAGGGTTTTTCAATCACAGACCCTTAACATATGTGCTTGTCTATATTTCTATGCACTAAATTGATAACTGATCTAAAGAAGCTTTAGTAGCTGCTTAGTTTTCAATATCACTTTTTAAAAAAATGAAAATAGATTTAATCCCAAACTGGAAGGAATTGTTTTGACCTCTGCATGATGATTTATGGGTTGACAACAACCCTTCAACAACAACATTATTGATCAAAAGAGGAGGCGTGCAGGTGAAAGTAGCCTCAACATCATGTTCTGAATAATATTTCAGACGAAATAAATACAGAATTCGAATCTGAGTTATAGCCTCTGGAATTTTAAGATAATCTATACTTCTCTAGCTGTTACACAAACTGAATAACTGCATGATGCAACTGTGATATGAGCCAGTGGCATACAGTATATGGGAAGACAGGGGAAATAATTCAGGATGAAAGTCAAAGTCAACTGGAGAGGCATAAAGGAAGACGCGTGATGAATCGTGTGACATCAGGTACCAACTTTCCTGGCAAGCTGCAGTTGTTTGTGCTTTTTATATCAATTAAAGCATATTGTTAGCAAAGGAGTTATGCAAAAACTGTATGACTTGTGAGCATCTGGCTAGTTCAAAGGTACGTGAGGTGAAGGTGATATTACCAGAGAACACAGTAGAGAACAGAGGATGATACAAGTAAGCAGATGAAAGGCACTTTCATGATGCTAAATATCTATGCATTGTGACGACAGAAAAAAATAACTGGGAGGAACGCTGCTGCTGGCACCTTCATTTTACACTGATGTGAACAAATAGGACATGTGCGAAGTCAAATTGAAACTCTGAACTCTACAATAATTGTATTGGACATAAAATCCAATGCTGGATAAAGAGCAGGCGATTTTAATTTATTCAGAAAACCTTCAGTACTACAATAAACAGAACAATTTTTCATAGGCATATATAAATTTAGTTCTGGGAAGAGTTTTCATTGAATGTTTTAATCATAGAAATGAAGATCTCTATGTAAAGATTTCTATGTAAAATAAGTGTTCATTGATGAAACAATTTTCCAGAATTCCAAAACTGTCAGAGTATTATGCAGTGCAACACATTTGATAACATTGCATAGTGTTGAAGTTCAGTGAGTGTCCTGGCTTACAATGTAATGCTTGTAGAGTAATTCATTAACCGTAATCTCAAAACAGGATAATCCCACAAACTATTCTCCACACTTGTTTGTCAGTGATCAGAGAAACCTGATAACTCTGATGGTTGAATGTTCCAGCAATGGCACAATCTGTGGTCAGGTCAGAGGTAGGACCCAAGTACAGCACAGACTGAGACCAGAGTAGGAATAGTCCAGGAATAGTCCAACAGTTTATTCTGGAATGGCAGCAATATTCCAGAAAAACAGTCTCAGCAAACAGGAATCCCAGGCTGAAAGGTAGCAGACAAGGAACGAGCAGGCAGAGCAGTCAAGGACAGAAGGCTGCTCAGATTACTGGGGCAGAGACGAGGAAGACGGGTCGAAAACAGGCAGGGTCGAAACCGAGGAAGCAGTCCGGAGATAAACGCGAGAGAGCTTTGCATGATACAAAGACAATCTGGCAGAAACTGAGAGGAATGGGAGGGTATACTGGACTTGCGCTAGCCATTCGCCACTTCGCCATAGGCGAAGTAAATTCCAGATTGGCTACAAGGTTTTTAGAGTGTGTAGAGTGTGTAGCCACAGTGGCGTATTTTTACGGAAAAAAGGCTAAAACTTACGACTTTTTCGCTTGCTACTTCTGCTAGCGAGCGCCGCTAGCGCCGCTACTTCCGCTAGCGAAATAGCGCCGCTATTTCCGCATGCTGACGGAATTTATCCAAAGCATGCCGACGGAAATAGCCGAAGTGACCCGAACGCTCCCGATCATTAATTATGCACTGGGTCATGACCTCCTTTTGTACAATGAAAAACAAAAATATTGTTTTTTTACAAACTGAACCTGCAAATTGGTGTAAGACAAGGCGAGGACCATCGATCATAAGCATCCAGTGTTTTATAGTAGAGTTTGTGTTAAAGTCCTCATTATTAAACAAATGCTGAATGCTGAGAGGGGATAGGAGTGGTAACAGACCGATCAGAAGGTAAATGAAAGATATTATCAATACTTGTTTGTAGTCTTAGACTTTTGTTCCTTATGACCGGCAGGAATAACCAGCGATGTATGTAAATATGTATTCACCTCGCTTGCTATTTTTCATGCCTTTTTAAATTGAAATGAAAAATCATGTTTTTGAATTAAAAAAAATAAAATAAAATAAACTAAGGCATACCAATGGCGTTGGTGGTGGTCAAAGTTGAAATGTCTTCTAGTCCAAGTAAAACTTACAAGTAAACATTGAGTAATATTTTGTATGACTGTATCTTCACATAGTGAATGGAAGTTTTCAATTGTTGAATCTCACATTCATACCTGCATAAAGTAGGACAGAAATAAGGATAGTTAATCTTGAACTGTTGACTTTAGTGTATTTTTGTAGGTAAACTGAACATAAGATTTTGCCCTCAGAATGCAGGACAACAACCCCATTTTCTAAAATATTTCCCTGGGGAGGCCTCCCGGACCCCCCCCACGCCCCCCGCGATGAGCATTGGTCGTCCGCATGTGCGCCACTGTCTTGGACACAGAGTGTGGCTTTTTGTGACTTGCTCAATTCTTTTACACTGAGCCACAGTGGCTTAGTCACACTAGCTCCTAGTGCAAGCCCAGGTATACAGTATATACTGAACAGGCAGGTGATAATCAGGTGAGGAAACACAGGTGAAGGTAGTTATACTGCTGAGGTGGGAGTGGCAGGCAGGTAGAGCTGGGCAGATGAGAGGAAAACCAGGAGCGGATTGTGACACAATCAGAGAAGGAGGAGTGTTTTTCAAAAGGCTAGCTGATGTGTCTAGGAGACAAGATATTATGCAAAATACAATTTCATAAAAGAAACAAATTCATATGACCTTCAGGGGGAGGAGTAAACCCCTTTTGATTTGATATACAGTGGTGCTGTTTCAAGCTTTACCATGCAATGACAATTTTTACCATTTATGTCTGAAAAGGTTGGGACACAATGTCTTCCTAAAAATCACAGTTTTCACTTCAATATTAGATTCCCCCAAAAAAGATTTACAGGTAGTATAGGTCATTTTTTTTAGCAACCTGCCTGCTGCTTGATTGTCAAGCTGCAAAAACTAGCTAAAATAACTGCATGCATTCTCTTTGGTAAGCTTATACAACTTCAAGTCTTTTATCTTTCATCCAGAGTTACATTCTTTTTTCAGTAAGGTCTTTTACTGATGATAGGCGAGTTGGCCTACACTTCTCCAGCATATTCCAAAGATTGTCAATGGGATTAAGGTCTGGACTCTGAGGTGGTCAGTCCATCCGTGAAAATGATATTTGATGATTCCTAAACCACTGAACCATGAATCATGTCATGGTTATCTTGAAATATTTCTTTGCCATCAAGAAGAAAAATAAATCATTGATGGAAAAATCTGGTCATTCAGAATATTTAGAGTCAGCTAATCTTTGGACACATAGCACTGTGAAACCTAAACCTGACAAATGAAAGCAACCCCTAATCAGAACTCTAAACCCTACAGGCTTGCTAGGCATTACGCATAATGAGTGTGTCTCTTCATCCACCTGTCTTCTTACAGTGATGCCCGCGTCACTCTGGAACAGATTAAATCTGGACTCATCAGACCACGTGACCTTTTTCCAGAGCCCAATCTATGTGTTAGCATATTGAATGTTTTTTTTATTTTTTATTTTTTTTAAAGTAGCATAATTAATAAATGGTTTTTCATGGCTACACAGCTTTTCAATCCCAATGCCCAGAGGTGTCTTCTTGTGTGTGTGGAAAAATTATTAACGGAGTTGTTAGTTCTACTGTTGATTATTTCTGATTTAATTTCACTGAAAAATTAATGTTTGATAGGCTGTTACTTATACAGTATTCTCGGTCAAATCCAGGTATTGACTTTTTGTGCAGAAGAAAGATCATTGACAGACTGTGGATTTTATGAATTTGCAAACATTCCCTTTTATGTGGTAGTCCAGCACATCTCTATGTATATACTATATATATATATATATATATATATATATATATATATATATATATATATATATATATATAGTATAATCTTGGGTTAATAATTGTGTTTGCAGGCAGAATTCTTATCCCTATGGATGCTGCTGTTTGAAGTAAGAACCCCAACCTTCACCTCATCAGCAACTGCATCCATTGTTAAGATGAAGTTGCATAAAAAATGTAATAACTTGTAGGTTTCGGGCAGGCGTTCCATTTTTCATCTGTCAGGACCTTAAGAACCTCTGTTACCGTCCATTGGCAAATTTGCAAGCAGTTGCAGCTAGGTCTTTTGGGAGCTCCATCAACATCTTTAGGCTGAATCTTTAATTACTATGATGGAAGTCCAGATCAATCTGTCCCTCCCAGAGATAATTATCCAGTCATTTGGATTGTGGAGCCACATCCAGACATACTATTGCAATCAGATATGTGTAACTCATCTCTACTATGAAACTTAAGTTCATAAGCACCATTACTCTTCACAAAGTAGTTTAATCATGGCAAGGCATTTGAAGCAAGTTTGATCACACTGATATTAAGGATAGTCTTCAAAGTCAATGTTAATGTCATTAGTCTGGCTTTTGGAAGAGGTTTGCAGCAGAGATGTCACAGGGGGATGTTGGTTTTATTTAAATTCAGGCACTATTTTGACGTTGACATGACTCAGTCATTTATTCATACTTAAAAAAAGAAAAAAGGTTCAAGATAACACCTCACAACTATGTAAAAATGCTGGATGCAGTTTTGATTCCCAAGTGGTTCACTGACATGTGAGTATGATCCATAGTCCAACTGCTATTAAAGTTGGGCAACAATACACCACTGGGAACCAATGAAATTTTGATGATAGAAAAGGAGAACACGTTTACATCAAACCAAAATCACCCACGTTGATCCAGAATTTGTGTAAAAGAACAGAAAGTCAGGGGAGCAAACTGTAGTCCAGCAGGGATTTAATATGTTCTTGTTGTTCTTTTCATCTTCCCATCAGAAAAAAAGTGTTCTCTATGTATATTCAGCTCACGTATTCTTCAATGAGAACATGAGTGGAGTGGAGTGATTTTGAGGACCCTCTGTGATTGTCTCTTCTGGTTTTTCTGACCTACAATCTCCTAGGAACACACATGGACACAGACTCATTCTCCTGTTTCTTTCACTCTGTCTGTCTCACTGGATTGATTGCTGTAATCAAACAGTGGGTTGTAGCCAAGTCATATAAGACTACTGTGCTATTTTCCCCTTGTCTGACCCATACTGGGAGGAATCCTGCCATTTTCTGCACAGCCAGGTCACTGCATGATTGAGGTTACAGGTAAGTGGAATCAATGGGCTAACACAAAGGATTACTGTAGAAAAAACAACATTTTCTTTTTTGAAAAGAAAGTACATTATATGTTATATGATAGCAAAGAAACTGACAGAAAGAAAAAAATTATCTGTAGAAAATAGATGTTTCTCATGTATTTCATTGCAGTACATAGTGTAGTGTTTTGTCTTTGAAAAGGACAAAATACCTCACTCCAGCATCAGAGAGACAAGTGTCAGCAGGTGAATGCAGATAAATTGGCTGCTGGAGAGACAAACTAACAGATCATTACCAGATAGGAAGTCAGACGTGACAATATACATCGCAGCAGGCAACGAGGGCAACACTTAGCCTCCATGCCTCCAGGCCCTGGTCCGAACAAAGCTTTTGGTTGAGTCCTCTGCAAAATTGTTGGTGCTCAAGAAGTGGAAAATGAGTAAGTGTCAACTATCAGTGTTTCTGCTCCTCACACTTCATTTCATGAATATTATGTGTTTTCCCTCAATGTTTGACATACAATGTAGAACTTGGAAAACACTGGCAAGTTTAAACATTTGAACTATGGAACATGTGACCAAATAAGTAGCAGCATAGGAGTGCAGATGAGGAACAAACAAGCTAAAACAGAAGAAAGTCAAAGACTATCAAAAAGAAAGTCGCATATAGACAATTGGTGTGAGACCAGAAATTCAGTAGTTTGGCAGGTCAGGTGGAGCTGATGAAATGATTGGGTGGAAGTGATTAGAAGAGGAGGAGAAAGAGGGAGGGGGTTGAGCTGCGGTCACTCAGCCACACAGGAGACACAAAAACATAATACAGACAGGAACAAGAGCAAAACTGAGGAATGTGGAGGGAGAGAAATCCTGACAATGCTGACAATGTATGAGTTTCCACAAGAGTTTTTATGTGTAAATATTGATGGGGTTTTCAATTAGTCCAACTGAATGTATAACTTCATGAAATTTCTTTGAAAGTTGGTGCATCAATAAAAGGAAGCTGTGAGGGAAACAAAAGCAGCAGATGGAATCCCCATGATACCAGCAGACAAAGGAAACAATTGGCAATAATTAATGAAGGTAACAGATGGGAAGCACCAATTTCATTTCATGAACTACTGTAAATTGTCCCAGATGAACTTCGTACATAGCTGTTTTTGAGTTATAATCTCATTACAGTTTAAAAATGTTTTGCTTTGTATACCACAAACACACTTTTTGTTTGATATCTGCATTTCCTTTTAACAAAGTCAGCCCACAAACAAGATGGAAACATGACTTGTAACATTAACACATTAGAAAGAGTTGAGCTGGTAAGCTTGCTGGTGGAATGTTACCACTACCTTAGCAGGGTCGGAGTTCCTTGCCTGTCCTTGCTTTTTGGTACTGCTTTTTGGTACTGGCGGGTAGCATAAAAAAGGTTTATCTTAAGTGATTACTCTCTTTGGTTCATCAGTAGAACCATCACTCCTGACGTCACCTGTAGCCATTTCACTTGATTTGCTACTGAGGACAAAAATTTTAAAAAGAAAAATGTTTAATAGCACATATTTAATGTCCTGCAGTGCTCCCAGAATCGTTAGAAAACTACTAACAGTTCTCACAACCTGTCTGAGGTCAGTAGTGCATATGTGGCTGTGTGGATATGTTTTGCTTTTTAGTTTGCTAACATCTTCCCACCATGTCCTTGTGAACATGAAATAGTGGTTTGCTGATGTTGTGAAATGATTACAGGGATTTGTGCGGTTGTGAGCATGTTGGAGAGTGCAAACAAGGACAGGGGGAGTGGTTGGCGAGTTGAAAGGAGAGTCAGGGCAAGAGAGAAAGACTGGGGTACATAAAAATCAGAAAACAATTAAATAAATGAGAACCCCCCATGAGGATGTAAAGATGGACCACAAGAGAGAGATAAAAAGAAAAAGAAAAAAAATGAGAGTGAGCAGAAACAAAAAGAATAAGTTGGAGCAGAAGTGAGAAAACAAGAAAGAAAGATTGAGATTAAGGGGTGAGAAGGACACGGCGAAAGTGTGTGTGAGTGAATGTGTATGCGAGACTGAGTGGAGGCAAGATTAGGGAGGCAATATCAGACTGTCCATCAATGTCACAGTGTTTGTGTCCTCTGTAAGCCATTTCATCCATCAGCCTGGAAGGCCTTGCTATATGCAGACAGCATTCTCCACCTGTTTACTTATTCTGCATGCTGTCACTGAAATCCCTTTCTCTAATACAAGGTCTGGATTAGGGGCTTTTCTGGAATCACATTACTGATCATAATACTGATTAAGTAATGAAAACACGTAAAAAGTGTTATGAGGACAAAAATTTGGTACTATTTATCATACTGTATAAAACACAATTTTCATCCATCCATTACACCTCTGTGTAACATCTCAGACTAGATTGGGTTCAGGTCTTACATGCACAATGACTGAGCCGCTTTTCTTCACTGTTATTCACCAAAACATCCCAAAGACATCCTCTGTACCGTCAAACTGAAATCTCTGTCTGTTTCTTTCTTCTGTTCTAGTATTTTTTTAAAAACTTTGGATAGTTTCTTTCTATGACTAGTCTTCATACAAATTCATACAAAGCTTGTTACTCAACAGGCACATATGATGACATATGTCTGGTCTCCAACTAGTTTAACCTGTACAATTAGCTTTAAATGTCACATCAACTCACCAATCGACTCAGTGTTTGTCCACTAATGTTTTGACGAGGTGATTAAAGCTTAATTAGCTCATAGCTTAATGACAAGTACATAATGTCATCACATTTTTGGCCCTTAAAAAATCTGAAGTGATTCTGCTATAAAAATCCCTTGTGCAAAAGTGACATTGCTTTGAAAATGGAGAAAGGGCTTTTGTAGGTTACAAGTACTTCACAGTAATTCTTGGCTGATCCAGCTTACAGCAATTACGTAACACCATATCGTCCCTCCTTCATACAGAAGTACTGGTTCAGGGTCTGGGGAATGATATTGGTTTCTATGCCCAGTATTTAAATATATCTGCTCTGCCAGACCAGTTCTGACCAAGAGTCTGTTGAGCACAAGGCAGAACTACCTAAGGGGCCTTTTTAGACAGTTTTGTATTTGTATTTTAATTGGTTTGGAGAACAGTCAGTGCTTTTCAAGAATACTCAGATTACCAGCCTGAAATCCACAATGTGTCCTAATTAAAAGACAACATGCAAGTATGAGCTTCAGCAGCCTGTTCCAAATAAAGGAAGTACTATTCTTAGCTCGCAGAGATATTACAAAAGTTTAAGCGCAACACCCTTATATTATATATGTCTTTATTTGTTTTACAGTTCTGATTTTAATTTAAACAAACATTACACCAAGTGTGCATACTATATTTGTCTTTCTCTCTACGATGACAAATGATAATTCATTTTCATAATATGCAGAATCAGTTGTGACTGACAGATATTAACAACTGGATAACAAGCATTTCTATAATTTCTAAAAATTTGTATAAGTCCTCCATTTTCATTCATATTTTTCTCATTTTGGTCAACTGATATTTGGTCAACTATGTCAGAGCTTTATGAAGTTATGATCTGTACTCAAATTACTGATTGTCCATATTTTGTGGCACTGCTGTTGAGAATAATCAGGTGGGACTGCTCACTGCAGGTATCAAATAAGATGTTCGACCCTGCATAATTCTCCCCAAGGAATTCATTCATTTTCTGCCCTGTCTGCATGCACACTATTTCCAGAAGCCCAGACGAGACAATGGTCCAAGAAGTGCCATCTACTCACACAGCTTGAGATGAAGCCCTTCACTCAAATGGAGTGTGTAGTGTCAGTTTGCAAAGAGAGACAGACAAATGTTTTCCCGCATCGAGGTGCTACTCTGAGTGCCTTTTTATTTGCCTTCAAATAAATGGTGCAGAACAATCTGATGATAAGGATGAAGATGATGATACTCATTTGCTTCATTGAAAAGAAGAATGAGGAATAAGTGGAAATGATGAGCAACTCCTTGTTTTTCTGTCAGTTTTCCTCTCCATCTCTATGGAAATGAATAGAACACCTTCATTTTACTAAATAGTGAAGTGCTGACACCCCCTATGTCTCTTGTTTTCCAATGGTTTCTTCTATTATTTCTCCAGCATGACGTTCCCTGCATTTCTCCATCTATCATCAGTCCATTAAATTCTATTCATCAAGCATGTTTCACTGTGTCATGCAGTGAATAAAGCATAAATTGAGACCAGTGGGGACTGGTTGGGTGAAATTAGTGGCAATGATTGAGCACCCGCTTCACATTTAGTTCATGTAGATTGTATGTGAATATGGAACAATTTGAAGAATAACAATGGAGCAGAAATAAAGACAAATTAAAAATTTGGTCATTCACAAAAATGTCTAGATTAAATTTCTGTATCCTTGAATACTTTAAATTTAAACAGTGTAATAGAAAAAGTAATAGAAAAAGAGCAATATATGCAGAATTGAAAATAAAAATAAGAGCAGCAGGACGCATTTTTTTTAGCTTTTTGCCTCTTATTGATTTCATGACTCATCTCTCTGGCAATGACCACGATTACCTACCAATTAGAAGATTAAGGAGGTTGTATGTTCACCAGAATAAATCGATGGCCGGAGAGTGAATGGGTGGAGAGAAGATCACAAAATCCAGGAGGAACAGCGTGAATTTCCACATGTCCCGGTCCTCTCTCCTGCCATTCTCTCGGGGTTGTTCTGCTTATACTATACGCACTGATGCGGATACGTGTGACAGATCTTTTTTGAAAACGCTGTCGTGTGGACGCGAATCGTTTTCTATGCGGGGTGAAAAAAGTTGCTTTTTCAAAACGTTCCGGCATCCTGTGGACGGGGCCTTAGTGTAGTGTCTGCTTTATTATCAACAGAGTCTGTTTTTCATCTGTTTGATACAAAAAGTTACCCTGTTAAGAAGTACTATTACTACTAATACCACTCTATGTTGCGTGACTATGGAGACACAGTCATCCACCTAATGTAGATTGTGTATAGATAGCATGACAGATGAGAAAGTTGTTTGTTATTGATATACTTTGTTTGGTTTGTTCCCATTTCTTTCTTTTTCTTGCTTTAAATGCAGCAGTAAAATAATAAACTGTAAATAAAAAATAAAAAAATGGTGCTGTTAAATGCAGCAGTGTCAATGATGCAAATTGTGTCTTCATCAGCTTCTTCTTCTCTTTTCGGCTTTTCCCTTCAGGGGTCGCCACAGCGAATCAGTTCCCTCCATCTAACCCTGTCTACTGCATCCTTTTCTCTCACACCAACTACCTTCATGTCCTCTTTCACTACATCCATAAACCTCCTCTTTGGTCTTCCTCTAGGCCTCCTGCCTGGCAGTTCAAAACTCAGCATTCTTCTACCAATATATTCACTATCTCTCCTCTGGACATGTCCAAACCATCTCAGCCTGGCCTCTGTGACTTTATCTCCAAAACCTCTACCATGTACTGTCCCTCTGATGTACTCATTCCTGATCCTATCCTTCCTGGTCACTCCCAAAAGGAACCTCAGCATCTTCATCTCTGCTACTTCCAGCTCTGTCTCCTGTCTTTTCCTCAAAGAAGAAGAAGAAGAAGAAGATTTTGATTTTTGCAAAAACACTTTAATCACATTCAAACATTTTACAATTTTACATTAGATGAAGCACTAAAGTGCTTCAGAAGAAGATTTTTTGCAAAAAAAAACTTCAATCACATTCAGAACATTTAGAACATTTTACAATTTTTTCATTAGATGAAACTTCATGAAACACTAAACACTCAAAAACACTAAACACCAATAAACAAAAGGAAATACAATATAAAAATAGTACATTATAACACCAGATGTTCCTAAAGTTATTCAGGTCTTTTTTCAATTTATAGAAACCAAATTCTAGTTTTAAGCGACATCTGATGTTACAGCAAAAAACAGTAGCTGCTTCTTGAACAGCATTGTTTTCAATTATCTTCCTGGTCACATAAATTGCAATTTTTGCCTCTCCAGAGATAAAATTTAAAAGATGCCACTTTCTCTGATTCAATCTATTGTACCCAGCACCGTAGATGAATTTCTAGATACTAAAATTTTCACTGAACAAATTAAAAGCATTCGTTAGAAGAGTGAAGAGCACTGCAAGTCTCCCACACTCACTGAAAGCATGAAATACTGTCTCACGAAGGGGACAGAAGGGACACTGGCTGGACACCGCAGGGGTAAAAACAGAGATAAAAGCATTGGAACCGATGGCACCATGTAAAATCCTCCACTGGAGGTCGGCTGTTTTTTTCTTGAGGGGAGGTTTGTACAGAAGTCTCCACTGTGGGTCAGGTCCATTTCCCGTCATCCTGTTGGCCCAGGTAGTGGGTGCTCTGTCACACAGGCTTTTCTTGTTGATTACTTTTACACATTGTTTGTACAGTATTTTTTTGTTTGTCGTGTGCAGGCTGATTTGTCGTTCATCTCCGAGGAGAGGACCCTCCACTTCTCCAAACAGGGGACTGATGTGGATCTCAGGGAAAGGATCTTTGCTGTCCACCACAGTCCCTGTACTATAGTCCAGGAGGAGGCTTCTCTCCTTCCCGGAGAGTCTTTGCCTCCACAGTTGTAGCACCCTCTGAGTCAAGAAGAAGAAGAAGAAGAAGAATACTTTATTGATCCCTGCAAGGGGAAATTACAAAGTCACATGGTTAGTTGACAAGTATACAGGCCCCCTGAACACAGCACACAAGGGGGCCTGTAAGCATGCAGTTAGTACAATCACATTAAACTACACACATCAGGGAGGCAGAGTGACGGGCAGCGGCTTCGGAACGCGCCCCAATTTTGAGCAGCTGTCTCTAGACCAAACAGCATTGCTGGTCTCACCACAGTTTTGTACACCTTTCCTTTCATTTTAGCTGAAACTCTTCTTTCACACATCACACCTGACACTTTTCTCCACCGGTACCATCCTGCCTGTACACGCTCCTTCACCTCTTTTCCACACTCTCCATTGCTCTGGACTGTTGACCTTAAGTACCTAAAATTTTCCACCTTCTTGGTCTCTTCTCCCTGAACCTCCCTCTTCCACTTGGGTCCCTCTCATTCACATACATGTACAGTACTCTGCCTTACTGCGGCTAACTTTCATTCCTCAATCTCTAGCTTCTTCTCTACCTGTTCCCTGCTCTCACTACAGATCATCAGTACAAAATTGAATCTAATAAGCAATAGTCTCCTTTCTTTATTCCCAACCAGACTCACAATTACATACGGTTTTTTGTTGCATTCATAGGAGGATGTAATGGCTATTATACTTGTACAGATGATATACAACGATGTGAGTGTCACCTCATGGCTAAAGTCTCTTAAATTGCTCGATAAAACAAATAACTGAGTGAATAGGTGAAAATGATTTACAATGGAATACAGAAAATGGGAAATATTTGGTATTAGCCTTGAACAAATCTGACTGACCTTCTGTCAGTGATTCTACAATCTATTAATTAAGGTTATGTTATGGATCTAAATGTCATCAACCAGTTACAAAAGCACTTGTATATCTAAAGAGATATACAAGTGCAAGGCTCAGCAACAGCAGCTTACAGCTCTGAATGCTGCTCCCAGAATCCTTACTGGAAGTGAAGCACATTTACACAGGTTTTTTAATCACCATTTTGTCATTCAGTGTGTTATCAGGTGTAATTTAACATTTTTTCCCTCCAATTATCTCTAAATTACTTTATGCTATGAAGCATCCAGACTCCTCAGATCACCTGGCTTAGATTTATTCAATAGATTGAAATCCATTAAGCTCACAGAGCTTTTAGTTTCAATGCTCCCCACCTGTGGAGCAAATGCCCTGAAAACCCACCCCAAAACCCTGTTCATTTAATTCAGATGTTAAATCTACTGTTTAAATTTGCGTTTCAGTGAAATAGATAACCACTTTCTTTACAATTTCTAGGATTTATGAAGCATTCTTTTTTCTATTTAAAATATGATTTTGTACAGCTGCATTATTTTGCCAAAAGTATTGGGACAGCCGTCCAAATTCATTCATTCATTCATTCATTCATTTTCCGACCCGCCATCTCCTAAAGAAAAGCGGGTACTTTCAGCAAGAAATTAATTTATTTTATTGCATCCTGTCTATGTGTGTTTGCATGGTTGCCTGCCTATTAAAAAAACATAAATCACCACTTTTGATGGGTATATGAGGTAAAACCAAGGAACACCGTATGGTGCGTCAGCAGCGAGCTGTTGAAGAGATAAATGTAGGGTGTTGGGGCGCATCTGGCTCCCAGTATACACTCACACACATTGAGTCTGAGACGTTCACACTCGCTGGCTGCATGAAAAAATTAGTGATTTAATGATACTGTATGAAATCCACACCGATGTTACATTGGCTATTCACAAAGACATACATGCATGAATGCATATATACACTCATGAACACACAAAATTACCTAATTAATCCCATTAATTAGGTAATCAGACTAGGTAACACTCTGATAAAGAAAACTAGAATTTCAATGAGACATTTTGGCTTCTAAAGGTAAAGGATATTGGTTAATATCACTTTTTCTTTTCTTTTCTGTTTGTGTGTGGAGTCACTTATGACATCTGCATGGTGTTTGGTGCACAAAACAAAACTGACACATCAGTTTACTGCCAATTTCTTTTGCACTCCATCAAGCTCTAAGACTTGTTCTCGCCCCCTGCATTTGGTCTGCATGTATGAATGTGCGTAGGTAACAGAGAGAAAGAGTACATGTTTGTACCTTGTGAGAGCATGTGTGATTCGGTGTCCGCATATTTGGAGGCTGTGCTCCACTTCTCCATCTACTATCACAGATCATCCCTAATAAGTCCTCTGGGAAACTATACGGAGTTCGGAGTTCTTTAAACAACCCCCATTACAGCTCCATTTCAAAGTTGTTTTCTTCAAGGGCACCCAGCATTTGAACTGTCCAGCTTTGTCAATATCAATACCAACATAAAATTTAACAGACTTGCACTTAGAACCTTGATCCTGTTAGACTTATTCGGGAGGCAGCACAAAAACGCAAGCTTGTAGTTGACTTACACCCTTAGATATGATTTTGTTTGCCCAAGCTGTTCAATCTTTTTTTTTTTTTTCATTTCTCTTCTGCTTGTCTGACATCATAAACAGCACTAGAGGAGAGTCAGTGGAGACTTGAAGGAGAGCAACCACACAAAGGGAAAAATTATGTTTCTGGCCTTAACAAAATACAAATGCGCAAACAGCCTGGATGACTGACAGGGAAGCAGAGAGAAAAACGGTGGGCAATAAATAAGAATATGAAAAAGATTGAATCTGCAGAATGTGCTGTCTGAGGGCTGCAGAAACAGAAAACAAGAGAGCACGAGCAAGTAGGGACTTATAGTAGGTTACGTTAAAGAATGTCACATTCCCTCAGGAAACTGTTTTTTCCTTTTGCTTCACTGACCATGGCTTTTCTTGTACATCCTGTCCTCTGGTGTTTTCTTTAAATCCTCCCTAATGGGAATACTCCAGGTAAAATAGAAAAACTATGATGGACCATTTACAGATGCTCCAGACTGAGCCACAACTTTGAAAAAATGCCTGGAGTGAAGTGTGGAGAGAAATGTAGTTATCAAGTTCACATATGGCTTTGTTTTTAGAGTTCATGGAGATTAGATGAGATGTTTCACAGCCACCTGCATGCAGACGATGCAAGCACAAAGACAGATGCATATTACCAATATGATGCTCTGGTAAAATACTACTTGAATTCCTAAATTGAAAATTATTTTTGCTGGCCTCAGACCAAATTTTTCAGGACTCATCACATGTTTCCCTGTCAGCTTTTCCACCGAATAAAGAATGTAATCCCAGAGCATGTGGTCGCCCTCCTAAAAAGAGTGAAACAGATTGCATAAACAAGAGAGAGCGATAGAAAAAGAAATAGAGGCCAAGTACAGAAAGTCCTGCCAGGACCTGGAAGGATTTAACACCATGATAAGGTTGTATTGATCAGACACCTTTCGGTCTGTATGCCTTTGAGAGCCAACAACAGTCTTTCTTAATCTTTTGAGTCCTCTGCTTTTAAGTCAATCCTTTCTTCACTCCATCCATCTATTTTCGACATCTGCATTGATTTTATGTGAATCTAGAAGGTTGATAAGCATCTCTGAAGTTTGCTCTTTGAACACAGTATTTTCTCTATCTCTGATATCCCAGATGTCAATCTAGATTGCCCTGAACATTGTGCCACTCCTCCCAGTCACCTCAGTCATGCACATGCAGACATCCAGGCTACAGAATGGACAACACGTTTTCATGAACTCCTGCATGGCTATATCTAACGTAAAACAGGACGTAATATAGACACAACATATACAACATAACTGCAAGTTGCATTGCTTGAATGAATCAAAGCATCAAGCCATTGTATACATTTATTCAGCATCCATTATTAGATGGGAACCACCCCTTTTAATCCATTTATATGCCTTATTTCACCCTCTTGTAGCTACAAACCATTCAGTCATGCAGTCACTCGTGTATCTAGGCTCTCAGTTACGTAACAGCAGACAAGTTATGTGACTTAATTAGCTGAATACAGCATTATCATCACAGCTCAGAAACAGACAGCCTTCTGGTATTTTCCTGTGTGACAGAGTCTTTGGCCTCTTGAGAATGAAAACAAATAAAAACATCAGCAGGCAATGTCTGTTTTGTGGATGAAACCATCTGAAGAAAGATTAATGTGAGAAATGAAAGAAAAACTATTTCTAGCATTCTTTTCAATACCACCTTCAGAATCAGTCCGTAGTGCATGTTGGCAACAGAAGGTCCTTTCTGCTACCAAGCAGTTGTAACTGATAGCATGGACCACGAAGCACAGGATGAGGTATGAATGTTTTATAAGTTGAGATGGTTTCATGCTGTATAGCACTGAAGTCTTACCCCATGGATCTATTGGTTTTTCCTGCTTCATGGGTCTAGGGGGAGGGCAATGGCAATGCTCATAATTATTGCTCCTATTGAGTGTAGAGATAGAAAGGATGGTAAGATATTCAGAGAAAGAGAACAAATGACAAGGGAAGACAGAATGGGCTGAGAAATGAGCCTGAAACTAGAGACAGAAAAACACACAAGCTGGTGAAGGTTCTCTGTTATTAAGGAGAAGATGAGTTATATGAGAGTTGGAGGAGACAAAGTGGAGTTGTTGAGAATCTGAATGGGCAATCGTATCTCAGATGATAATAATAGTGGAATGACCTTAGATTTTCTGACTCTTCTTGATACAAATGTAAATGACAGAGTTGGCTTTGTGTCAGGATTACTATAGTCTTGAAGAACCAATAAATTATCTATAAAACATTTACCTTTTGTAAATAGCCTTTCCAACCTTGTGTGTTTGTGTCTGACAGATGGATAACGAGTGAATGTGTGTGACAGGCAGCCAAAGACAGGGCTGGTGTGTGCTCTGTCGAGCAGTGATAAAGCTCTTGCAATTGTTAGGGATTACAGCCAGCTGCTTCTTGTTGCCATTCCAGACAATTCACCATCGGACACTGTCGTACTTTCTCAGAAGTAATATGCAGTGTGCATATTCATTACTTCAAGCTAGTAGTATGATGAACGATATACATAAGTGATATGTGTACGTGCCATCACTGGTTTGTGTGCATGCATGTGTGTGTGTGTGTGTGTGTGTGTGTGTGTGTCAGGATAGGGCACCATTGGACATGTATTAGTCGGTCACCTTCAACATTACCTTTATCTCTCAGCCTGTAATCTGTAATTTCTTCTGTAGTCTGTTTTCCACAAAATATAACTACTTTTATTTTATATATATATTTTCTTAGGGATACACACTCAACTTTAATTGTAATGCTTCTGTAATATACAGTGATTCCTATAACATTTAGACATACATACATACATACAGTACATACAGACAGAAAGAGGGAAACATGCTGGCAGAAATGAAAACTTCTGCCATAACATATTGTCGCTCTGGAAAATTTAATACATGCTCGTGGGCAAGGCAAACATTTTCATTTAGCAAGCACACCAAAAGCAACAAGTCTGAGCGGGGAAACCGACTCACTGAGGATTATGGACCTGAAAAAAAAAAGATGATATTAAAAAATATTTGGTCAAAGAAGCTGAGTAGTCAAACACTTTCTTCCACCCTGGCTTGTGAGGGACTAAAACTGCATCAATAAATAGTAGGGAGAAGAAAACAGAGATGTCAGGATAAATATGAATTGCATTGTGTCCATCTTTTATACCAGCCTTTAAAATTATGTTTTAACCTTAACAATCCATGTAGGGATGTACTGTATGTCTCTTGCATTCTCAATCTGCTAAGTTTCTCTTTGACTGCTGAATTCTTTGTACAGAACTACATGGCCTGGTTCAGTTTTATCAATAAAAGCCAGACAGCTGAGATGTAAAGCAGGCTGACTTGGTCAGAATCTGGCAGGCTGAGGTGTCCTTGGGCAAATTTGCCTATGCTATTCTTTTGACCTGCTCTCAGGAAATACATTGTCACATTTTTGTAACATGTAACATCTTCTGATCTCTATGCCTTCGAGCTGGGAGCTGCTCTGTAAAAAAAAAAAAAAAATTAAAAGGAAAATAACTTTATGAAACTAAAAAAAGTGTTGTTTTTTTGCAGAGCATTTGAACTAAAATGAAATAAATTTTGTTGGTGTGATGTCTGCCCTGAACCGGAAAATAGACTCATATGCCTTGAAAAATCAAAGAGAGTAAAGCCAGCATCTTATTTTCCCTCTTCTCCAATTGATTCTCCATGGTGATACACTTCAGTCGGATGCTCAAGGGAGGAACAGCATTTAATAATGTCACTTTCCTCAGAACTGTAGCAATAGCATAACTTCCATAAGTCATTTATTTTATAAGAGGAGCATGGTAATCAATCAAAGCTAATAAGTTTTTATATATATATATACTGTATATATAGTTTATATATATATATATATGTGTGTGTGTGTGTGTGTGTGTGTGTGTGTGTGTGTGTGTGTGTGTGTGTGTGTGTGTGTGTGTGTGTGTATCAGTCATCTTCAGATTACCACCACTATATCCGGAGCCGGAGCCTATCTCGGCGGCATAGGGCGTGAGGCGGGGGACACTCCGGGCACGACGCCAGTGCACCGCGGAGCCACACACAAAGACATACAACCATGCACACACACACTCATTCCTACGGGCAATTTGGAATTGTCAGTCAACCTGAAGTGCATGCTTTTGGAGGTGGGAGGAAGCCGGAGAACCCAGAGAGAACCCACACAGACACGGGGAGAGCATGCGAACTCTGCACAGAGCAGGACTCGAACCCGGGTCCGCCGTGTTGCGCTAACCACTGCGCCCCCGTGCTGCTGAAAACAAATTTAATGGTATTATAAAACAAGCGCACTCAACATAGTCTAAAATCAACGTGGTGACGTAACAACTTTGTGTTGGGCGGGCATTGCAAAGCTGTAGATGAATGTTAGCAGGCTAACTGGAGAAAGAAAGCTAACTAATCATGAGATTGGAAAGGAGGGAAATGTTAAAGAAAAAGGCACCTGTCAAAAGAGTAAGTGGAAAAGAAATTTTAGAGAAGTGATAGTTCTGTTAGCCGACTACATGAACAGAACTGTATGTAGTTATTTAAAGACTGTTTTTGTCAGATGCCCGAGGAGCATTTTGGATACTACATCGATTGTTCCATTCCAAACGGAAACCATATCTGGACAGACTCTTCGTGCTAGCCGGCTAGTTTCACTCAGAAATTGTTGCCTTTTTTGTGTTGTTCCTGCTGTTTGGACTTTCTGAAAATTGTTGAAACAGTTATAACGCTCTAAAATTATGTTAACTGGGAAGTTCATGTAAAGTTATTTCTCCTCCTAACATAGTAGATGCCTTATGCCATATTGTTCACATGATTCCTTCTGGCAGATGCACCGTTATTGGTTGGGTACTGTGATTAGTGGGCGCTTGACTGACAGGTAGTGGGTGGAGTTGGTGATAGCGTAACAACGTGAGACTTTTCCAGTGAGCTTATTCAAATATATAGGTGGGGATATATAAATATATATATCAACTGTGTTCAGTGTGTATGTGTGTCCGTATTGTATTTCATTGTGAGTCAGCCAGCTTTTTACCAGCCAGAGGTAACACCAGTTGGAGGCCTCTGCTGAAATCAACACATCAGAGCCTCGAGCACCTGTCAGAAAGCATTGTTTGTAAGTATGTGTGGACATATGTGTGTTTGTGGACGTAATTGTATGTGACACTCGTTGGACTTCAGACAGACCTCCTGCCTACTTCCAGGGAAGACAAATAACCTAAGATCACATGAATCAGCTGTGGCCCATACAGTATAAATCAGCACACAGACGCACACAAGTGAGGGCGTGTGTGGTGACTGATGCTCGCCGGAGGCACGACCGCCAGTCTGACACCTCTGATGACATGAATGGGAACCCCACCTGACATCAGCCTCCCTTCCTCTGCCCAACGGCATACAGATGATAGATTCAAGGCCAATGTCACTTGCACACAGAGAGATGACCACAGGCAAAAACACACGCACACATACGCTCTCTCTCTCTCTCTCTCTCTCTCTCTCTCTCTCTCTCTCTCTCTCTCTCTCTCTCTCTGTCTGTTGGTCTATTAAACATGTACAATTTATATAAAGGCATGTGGCACATCGTGCAGTATCTGACATGCCACATGCCTGTGCATATACTGTACATATGCATGTGCACACATTCTTACATATGTATGGGCTCAGCACTGAAGGCAAGCACTCTTACATGGCAGTTTTAGAAGTCACATATAGGACCACATGCTGCACTGTATGTCTAACTTACATGAAGACAATATGCCTTAATAGGAACAAACATAAGAAAGTTGAAGGAAAAAGAATTACACTTCAACATTAATAAGACATTATTGATATCTGGTTACCATTGTCAGTGATGGCTCCGAAGGTTAGAGAAGCAAGTTTGTTCCATGTTGTCAGTTTGAAACTCTGGACAAGCAGAATAAATCTAGGTTGGAAGACAAAGAAGTAGCACTTGCACCTCTGTCATTACCTCCACTGAGGTACCCCTGAGCTTGTCCATGAGTCAAGTACTCAACCCCATCTGTTCCAGCAGTGCTAGTCATTTGGCAGCAGATCAGCATATAGCTGTACTGGGCAGCACGTCAGACAAGTCAGAAACTGCAACTGTGGAAAACTGACTAAGGACATTAAATTCAGTTATCCAATCAGTGAACATCCTCTGAATAAATGAGGTTAATTTGACTTTGAGTCTAAATAAATTGTTAAGACTGATTATTTTATCCAAGGAACTGAACAGCAATTTGTCTTTAACATTTTTGTTTTGGTTGTAATTGTCATTATTGTAATTGTCAGTGTTTGTGAAAGAAAAAGCACATTGGGAGGCAAAGGAAATGAAAATGAGATGATGACCTTGACCTTGAGAAAACTAGGTCAAGGTCAAATTTCAACTTTTGCACTCGTCGCAGATTTTAGAAGGCAGTCATGATACTGTACGCGCCTTCTATTGGCTGACAGCATCCGGAAATGCATATGTTCCGTGAGTCTCAGACTTCCTTGAGACACAAAAGTGCTTTAAACAGTCGTTAGGAGTATGGGAAAAGGTGAATCAGATCAAAGGTGGTTTAATATCAGTATGGGGAGGGTTCATAAACGTTTAAAGTACCGTAATAATAAGATAAATAGTTTGTCGCTCTATCGCGGAATTTGTCAATTGCATGTGGTTCCTGGAAGACATTAACGACAGCGCACTGTATACCTTTTCACGTTTACATCTCTGAAACCTGATGACATATGATCACAAAACAAAAGCAACATTTTCAGGAAGCCAGAGGCATAAAAATGTGTAGGTCAGGGTAAAATGTTGAATTCCAGGTTGTCGCGGGATGTTGCAGTCTCTGACTGTCCTGTTTTGTACTTAAATTATGGGTTTAAAATAGTTCCCTACTAAGCCAGTTGTCAGCCTCCCTACAGCTGATGAATGTTTAAGTCAGCAATACAAGATATTATATGGACTCCCATGTTGTTTCGTATGCTGCTATGTATACTGCAGTTTGAATAGATGACACTTTGATGGCTTTTACACCTGAAAGTCCACACCAAGTTAGTTGTGATTTTGCATTGCAAATTTTCAAATGCACCAATGAACTCTTCATGAAACACCTGTGTCCTGTCGTCACGATCTAAATGGCGTAAATGACCCCGAATGTGCAACAACAAAACATTACAGGTATATCACTATTAAATACAACTGTTGGTGGTGATGGTGTTCTACTGTAACTTCCTGTAGTTGGTCAGAAATTATCTCCAAAGAAACGGTTTCACATAGCAGCAAACCAAACAACAGTTCATTTTTTTTAGGTCCAAGACTACCTGTTTCTGTTTCACTAGGGCTAGGTCTGGATCTGCATGAAGTCTCATATTTCCACATTTGGTCCAGAGCAATCTGAATAGTACAGAAGCCAAACAATGTAATGTAATGTTCATTGAATGACACTGCACCTGACTGAGAATACTAGTTTCCTCTGTTTTGGATGCTTCAATATCATTAAATGTACAAATATGATGTATAAATATTTGTCATCCGTTAAATGTCAGCTGGTGTAGAAAAATAAAAGTTTGAGTGAGTAAATGTTCAAATAGTGATAACCTAAGTTATTGTTTAGGCATCCCAGTGACAAGATGCCTCATTAGGATAATTAGCGGCTTCAGCCTTTACACGCTGAAACCTTGACCTTTAATTATTGCGCCTCTATCAGTGTCAATGTGTAAGCCCCAGAGCTAACTGCCAGTCTGAGTTTGACTCATATTTTTTAATGAGACAAATTGTTGAAAACAGTGTGTTAGAAATTACTAAACACCATGGACTACATTCCTCCTCCGCTCCACAAGGTGGTGGAAGTTCTTCCTGTTTGTTATTGCCTCCCCTATAAATATAGACAAGAATAGGCTAGACTTCCTCTTGTCACCAAACACATGGTGCCGGAAGCCAGTGATGTATGCTGTGTGTCTTTTGATATTTCATTAACCATTAGCGTACATCACTGGCACTCATCATCTTGATAAAAGTTTTGACTGCAGATTGTCAAAGAATAAAAGACTTGAGTGCAACCTTTGCTTCCTTGTTGTCAGTGCGGCTGCCAGCTATAACCTTATTTCCCAACAAAATTGGCCCTTTGAGCCAGACAGCTGAGCCACACACTACGCAGTGTCCTAAAATGGCTAACAAACAACCAGCCAAAAGAAGGCCTACTGATGAACCCCCTGAACCTGAGCCCATTGAACGTTAAGCTCTTTCTCCTAATTGTGTTGATGGACTCTAAGGTGAAATAGACTCAACCTGGCCTTATGCAGAAAATGAAGCCACCTCACAATGGTCTCAAACGTCGCCTAAACCATCTATACCCACTCAAACAGAGCCTGGCCTGTCACCTGAACCCCTTCTACCAACCTCTCAAAAAGAGGACCAAATCTTTTTGCCATCAGTACCTTATAAAGTCATCCTTATAAAGTCATCCCGAACCCATCGACCGAAAAAGCCAGCAATGCTCGCTGATTCTATGCCACAGCAAAGACCATATACCCGTAGTTCTTATAGTAATAGCACTCATACTAAAAAAAACCTTTGGTCTCTCTACATCTCACACAAGCAGGCATTCTGGTAGCAGTCACCCTACGTATTTAAGTGAGCTCTAAGTCAGCATACTTCATGCACAGAAGAAGAGAGGTGAGCTGGAGGAGCTAAAAAGACAACAACAGGAGGAAAAAGAAATGGACGAATAATGCAGATTGATTGATGAGAAGGCCAAGCTTTTCTGCAAAGGCAGGAAAAAGCACACAAGGAAAGGGAGAGAATTGTCAGACAGGTTAAAATTAATAGATGTATTCACCAGAAGGAATTAGAGCTTGAATCAGCCCAGCTTGTGTCTAGTTTCCTTCAACAAAACCTGAATTTGAATTTGATACAGTTGCTTTTCTCCTTCACCTAATATTGCCATCTCATCCTTTTATGATCTGCCCCAGTCCAGAATATTTACTCCTGCTCCTTCAAGACTTACACATGCTGACAGTCAAGTTCTCCCAACTTTACAGCCTCTAATACCACAACCTAACCTCCCTATAGCTCCCCAAACTTTGCCTGTACAACAACCAATGGAGCTAAATTTAGCCCAAGTCAAGATGCCCAATTTGCCCCCTGAAACCACTGCTGAAGCTGCAGTGCTCTCCAAATCCAGTATGCCTGCCCAGTCATCTACTCTCTGTGCCGCTGTATCACAAGCTTCCCTTCTTGATCACCATATTACTTCACCTGTGGCTACTGTCCAAGCTCCTAACCCCACTGTATCCATGGCTGGTCCTAGACAGCCCACTCAACAGTCACAATCACTGTAATTATCGATTCAACCCCCCAATAGTATGGATCTGTTAATAGCCTCTGCATATGCGATTCCAAGACCTTCACTCCCTGTGTTCAAGAGTGGTTGAGAGAGTGAGTTTGCCCTGTTGAAAATGGCTCTTGATAACCTCCTTGGAAATCATCCACATCTCAGTGAACAGTATAAATTTGAGATTCTTTTGTACCATCTGCAGCACCCAGGTACTAACAAGCTTGCCAGATCCAGCATGTATGACACCAAACCATATTCTACAGCTCTTGCAGCGCTTGAGGAGAAATATTGTCAGCCAAGGCTCCTTGTTCAGAGTGAAATTGGAACAATATTGAATTCCTCCATTATCCGCATGAATGATGTAGAGGCCGTAGATGATTTCTCCCTTTCCATCCATGCTTTGGTGGGAATGTTGCTGTCCCTTTAAAGGTCCTAATGGTTCTGAATTAAAATGAGGCTCTCATGTTGATAGACTACCTAGCAAAATTATCTTGCAGTACAGAGATGGATTTGTTGAGTACTGCATTAACCATGGCATTATTTCTAGTCAAACAAACCAAACGTACTCCCTCTTTGACCTTTCAACCTGGCTGCAGTCAAAGATGAGTGCTAAGTAGTTAGCGGAAAGGGCTGTTGAACATCATAGAAAGGAAAGACCACATTCTGCATAAAAATGACATCTTGAAATGGATCATAGAAAAAGTGAGATACAGTAAATGTGGGGGATGCACACAATGGGATAAATGCACATGAAAGAGGCTATGTAACATCTGTAAGGAGATTCACCTAACTCTTCTCCATGAAGTTAATGTAACAAAATCAGCCACAGTGATGTTGACATCTTCTCCCTCAGAGCTTCTTTACTTGGACAAACCTAGTTGTTCCCATAAAGTCATGTTGAAAGTTGTCAATGTGTATCTCCACAATGGGGAGAAGACCCTAGCAACACAGGCAGTCCTTGATGATGTTGCTGACAGATCCATTGCCTTTCCCCAAGCTGTTCAGTTGTTGGACCTCAGAACTCATCCAGAGACTGTCTCGCTACGCACAGTAAGACAAGATATAGTGCAATAAAATGGAGCATCTGTATCCTTTGAAATTTCACCTATTAACCGACCAACACATAGACATGTAATCAGTAATGCATTCACTGCAGACAATCTTGGCCTGTCAGAACACACATATCCCGTGAAACAGCTATAAGAACAGTATCACCACCTCAGAGATGTTCCATTGCAACCTGTTGACCATGCATGTCCCCTTGTACTATCGGCTCAGATTATGCCCATTTTATTACACCCACAGAGCCAATTCTCATGGGGCCCCCTGGTGGCCCATTGGCTGTACGTACGAGACTAGAGGCCTTGCAGTATAGTCCAGATTTACAGCTGGCTCGTGCACAAGTCAACTTCCTCTATCTGCGCCACATTTCGGGGGAAGCGGGGAGCAAGAGAAAACTTTTTTTTTTTAAATGAGAACCTTGCTGGATAGATAAAGATAAATAAATAAATAAATAAATAAATAAATAAATAAATAAATAAAGATAAATAAAGCCCTCTTGGATGTTATTAAAGCTATATAAATCCACACATGGACACACTTTATTGTCTATGTATTGGACCATTACAGTCATGATCACTGAAAAAAAAAAAGCACATTAATAAATATAGCACTGACATTGGTTTAATTTCTCTTCAATCAGCAAGGTACTATAACAATTATCACCCAGTATAAAGACTATGATAAACTGCAGGTCTACGTATTCAAATCTTACTTCTCCCTTCAATTAGCACAGGAAAATTGTTTCACACTTGACATACCTTGATGTGCTTCAAAGCAATAAAACTGCTCTTCAATGATAATTACAGTATGACTGTAAGAGACACCACTTAATGGCATTTCACAAGTATCAGGTAACAGTGCTTGGATTTTAAATAATGTGTAAATGGCATCCCTGTTTAATTATTTGCCAGCCAATTTGTAATAAAGGTAGACATTTGATGGAAATCCAAATGAACCTAATGATGAATCAGATGAGATGTCTGTGTGTTTAGCACTAACGAGGCTTATATCCAATCACATATCTGTAAATGAAATGTCACTGTCAAGACTATAAAGCTTTGAGGTGGATATAATCACTAAGTGTTGAAACAGAATGTTACATGTATGCATGTATGGATTGAAGGATCAGCACACACACACCCACACACAAGACTGTGACATTTGTCGCAGTGGCTTTACAAGTCTTTATTGTATTTTGACAGACCTGTTGCATAATGGAAGAACCATTTTTAAACTAACCAATTACAAATTGGATTGTAATTGTTCAGAGGACCAGCTATTTGCACAATGACTTAAATTAAATTATGCATCCCTAAAGAAGAGATGGAGGATGTGTGTGTGTGTGCCTATATTATGTTCTCTATTAAATGCTTATTTTTACCTGAGGCTGGGACGGTTCTAATTAATACCTCTAAATTAATGCTACAACTGTAGTGTCATGCATATCTTCCCCTTAAACAAGTATATTTGTGCCTAAAAGTATGTGTGTGAATATTAAATTTGTAAATGCTTGAGGCAATTAGTGATCTAAAGTGATCTGATATGAATGGCATTTCTCTCTCACTGCGTGTGTGTGTGTGTGTGTGTGTGTGTGTGTGTGTGTGTGTGTGTTTGTGTGTGCGTGAATGTGTGTGTTTGTGTAGTCATGTATTTTTACTGCTGAACTGAATGCTACTCTACCTATAGTTTATGTTAACAAGGCACCATTGCCAAAGCCATATTTCTTTCCTTTATACTAATAAATGCGTATTTATTACCTAAGAGTTTATAAGTGATACTGATGGAACAAATCTCAGTGAGATGAAGTGATTTCCATAGTGATGTTTCTTTACAAAAGAGCCAAAAACACTACTGAGGAAGACTAAAGGAAAGTCAAAGCAAGAGGGCATTTATTTAAAGCGCTGTTATTTATATTATTGTAGGATCTCGTTTGAATCAAAATGCAAAAGCCCCTGTAAAGAAACAGGAATAGGCCCGAACTTGATAGTGAGGAAGCCTTGACTGAATGACTTCACAAGACTGGAGATGGGGCATCACATGTGCCTTTTTCTCATGGGTTTTGATTTCTCTCCTCACTTAACAGAGAGGAGTCCATCAGCAACAGATACTTATATCAATTATTCAGGAGGTTAGCATGAAAAATAAATGGTTACTTCCTGGAGCAAGAGGTGTGGTGCCGTTCTGATTCTGAGTCAGCCCACTGTATGCTCACATTGACTCCCTTCAATTATGCCTGCTGACTGCTTCTGTTGGCGTGTTATTGGTCAAGACTGCAGCTTCTGGGCTGCAGTTCCAACCTTATCATTTCTAAGATACTGTGCTACTCTCAAGGTCAAGTGAAAACAGCTGTTGTCCTCAAAGTATTGATCATATAACTGATAGGTAATCTGTTCAGATTTAAAATTCTTCTGTGATACTTTCCATTCTAATTATTCCACAGGATTTTGAAACATTTTAGACTGGTGTTGAAATGACTGAAATGATTGATTGTGAACGGATTCCTAAAAATTCATCATTTGGTAGGCCAAGAAACTCAGACTCCATGGTATAAATGGTGACCTCTTCAAAGCTGATGAAAGAATGCCTAACCTAGGCTTTGCTTGACCTCCATAGGAGTAGAATAATTTTCTTTCGCGAGTATTCATGTACTTTTTGACATAGATTGAAGAAGAAGAAGTATACTTCATTAATCCCCAAGGGGAAATTGCATGGTCACTCAGGTATACATTTTTGTGTTAGTTTTTTACAGGCCCCTGAAACACAGCACACAACGGGGCCTGTAAGCATGCAGCTAGTACACACAACATCAAACTATACATGGGGAGGCAGAGTGACGGGCAGTGACTTTCGGATCACGCCCCAATTGAGCAGCTTGTAGGGGGGACGGCGCCTTGCTCAAGGGTGCCTCGGCAGTGGCTGGGAGGTGAGCTGACACCTCCCACTGTCAGCTCACAGTCCGGTGATATCCTGGTAGGAGCGGGATTCGATCCACCGATGGCTGGGGCGATCTGTCTTCAAGACATCTGCTCTACCACTGAGCCACTGTTGGCCACTTACAAGTCTCTTGGCCTCTCTCATGGTCAGTTTGATTTGACCATGATTGTGTGGTGCTGCGATTTATACTCCAGCTTTACAACCACAGTTCGAGATTAATAGGTTGGCTGGAGAACGAGACAGCAGGCTTTGGATGTCAAGCTGCACAAACAATGTTTCCACAGCTCCACCTCTATTCATCTTTAAATAGACAGAATTGAGTTTTTTACGATGTTTCCCTGTACCAGTTGCTAAAATGTCTCTATTATAGAAAATATAATTATACCCCTTTGCGCTATGGTGGCTCATCTTTTACTAAGTATAAATGCCTCTACTGTCAGTATTTAACCTGAAGTACATCTGAAGCAGGTAACTCTAGACCTTCATCATTTGCTTTCAAAGCTCTTCTGCTTCTTTTTAGTGTCAGTGTGAATCTGCTCAACAATACAGCATTGTCCCACATGCAGCCAGCTTACTTCTGATGGAATTGGAAGCAAGCCAGTCATACCTCACGTCATGTGACTTTGTTCTAGGTGATTGCCATTTGGCATTCCCTGCTATACTTCTTTGTCTGTCTTCAGTGCTTTTTACTTCGTCTTTGTTCTTATGTCTGACTAATTTGTGGCTCTCTTTGTGTCAGTGTCTTGTTTTTCTATTCATGTTGATGAACTCACAAAGACTGAATGGTGAGGGGAAAAAAAGCTCTGGAATGACTAACATTAGCCTCTTTTTCATTTTTGTCTCTTTCCAGGGGGCCAATCACGTTGGTCCTCCCCTCCATGTGACTGCTGCTGCAAGAACCACAAGGGCGACGGTGAAGGTGAGAGTGGCACCTCCTTCAATGAGCTTTCCACTTCCAGCTCGGAGAGTCAGTCTGAAGCCAGTTCTCCCCAAGGGACAGTCATCTGTGGTCCTGTTAGTAGGCAATCACACCCCCACACCAATGTCCAAACCTTGGACAGGCCATTGAAAAAGGGCCCCATAGCCATGCTCCAGCATTCCGAGCAGCGGCGCAAGAGTGACTTGCTGCGCACACTCACAGCAAGCTCTCGTGACACCAGCAGCTGCAAGAAGAGGCCAGTGAAGGAGAAGCTTACTGTTGAGGAGGAGCTGGATAAATGCATTCAAGATTTCCGGAAGATCAAGATCCCAGAGCGGTTTCCTGAGAGGAAATACATGTGGCAGGCCGACCTGCTGAGAAAGTACCGCCTCTGAGTCCAGAAACCAGACTAGAATCAGTTTACATGTTTTTTGATCATGACTTTTGCAACAATACGGAAATACAATAAACTCATATGCATCCAATTTCTGTGGGAAACTTCACCCTTACGTCAGTAGGCTGGACGTCGACACAGATGCAGAGAAACCAGACTGTTCTCCTACTGACATAAGTAGTACGTATGTGCGTGTACGTAGTTTAGGCTTACTCTATGTACTCTAAGTATGCGCTATACTTTGTGGAATGCTTCGGAGCTCTGAATACTTCATCCCTGTGGAACGATCTGATTGGAGGAAAGACATCCTCTATGAACCATCTACCAACTGATGGCTTCAATGGGGGTTATCAAGACTTATGGTCAGCACACTCTATTATTATTCCACTGAAAAACCACAAACACTAATTAAGTATGTGAATGTTTGTGAATATATGTGTGTGGCCTTAAGGTCACAGGTAAATCTGCATCAGGACTCATTAATAATTCATGCTGTCCTGTGCACTCACTATAAATACACACAGAGCTTTGTGCTGCCAGGGTGGTGACAAAAGCCAGGACATACAAGGACCACATTTTAGCAGATGAGAAACACAACACTGTAATAGGCATTTTCTCCCATAATTATTCACCAAAATTGACAGAGCACTCTTGACAGAGCATTCCTTCGAACATTTAAATTCAAACCATCTTCTGTGAGACACCTACCGAGGATTCAGAGTAGGACAGCAATGCACAAAGATGAGTAAACTTTTTCCCGACTGTTAACATGGCAATCAGTAAATATTGATGATAGAGTCCAGTGATGGAGTTGATAGATATGGTCCTTGTTTACGGATATAAATGAAGTCCCTGGGTTACTGTCAAACTGTTTGTGTATCTAGTGAAAATCCAACATTAATAATATATTTGATACAGTCCAATTCCAACTGAATAGTTTGGAATGCTGTTATTGGAATGAAGATACACATGTTTATTGTAAAAAAAAACCCCCATAACTCACCAATATGTTGCGCATAAGAGAGTGGATTATGAAAAAATGTAGATATTTAATGAACATGAAACATTGCTTGAGTCACAGTGCTGAAACCTTTAAAGATGGTGATGTCAATCACCACAATCACTGTCAGATTTACTTGTCCAGTTAAAGATAGTGTTATTGTCATCACAATATATTTTCACAGATACACTCACAAAATAAAGAACATTTATGAAAAGGGTTTGAAATGTTATACAGTGGAAAAGGAAGTATGTAATGCAGAAACCTAAAATGCATTCTTTTTTGCACAAAATAAAATATTAATTGAATTATTTTTAATTTAGCCCCTCTGTGATGGGCAAATTTACAAAATTTTCTCAATGAATCCTTATAGTCCAATTACTCACACAAACCTGGACATATATTTCCAGATGAGATGTTTTATCAACGTTATGTTAAGCAGAATTTGCATCCCTCTAACTCTCCTAGACTACAATGAGTCTAGGAGAGTCTAAATAGAATGCTACATTTGCTTTAGGCTTTAAGATGGAATATGTAATAATGGTCTTATCAGACTTTTAAAAATCAAAACCTTGAATATTGTATCCAATTTTCAAAAGAGTAAATAGCTGGTAAGAGTGATAAATGACTCTTGCAAGGAATGTGTGTTTGTTCATTGTCCCCTCAGGTGAAAATCAATGTATTCCTCAGCAATGTGATAGATACAGTAGGTGTGATGAACAATATTGTTTGAGTTAAGAAGTTGTGGATATTGATTCTGTGACTTTTTGCTGATGAGGGACAAACATTGAAACTTGTCATTAATTGTAATTTTATTTTATGAAAGTGTGGAGGAACAGGCTTAAAACACAATCATGGCTTTTACAAAGCACAAAATATGGTAGTTGAATTAAAAGCACACACAAAATAATAAAATATGCATTGTAAAAAATTTATTCAAAGATCGATTTATTTAACAATATTCCTGACATGTTAATAGAACAGCACATTTAAAGTATGCTTTATTACACTTATTTTTCTATGTGAAGGGCTCTGAATTAATAGACTAATAAATGCCCTTGTGTTGCCCATATGTATTTCCTGTAAGAGAGGTGGTTCATGGCTAGTAAAAACAGTCCAGCTCAGTAATGCCCATATGTCCGCTGTTGTTTATAAAGGAATATACTGTAGTTTCAGGTGGCACTAGGTACAAAACAACCCTGTTAATAAAACAAATATAACTTATTTTTTTACATTTCTGGAATATTACGATTTTCATTTTGAAGCCATTTATCATCAGCTGGAGTTATATACTAACCCAGACTACATAGCATATGTACATAAACACCATAAATCATACCTAACCAGAATAATGTATTGTACACTCTGTGTATACCATGCAAATTCATGACGTGTGGCTGCTAAGCTTTTTTATAGTTATGCAGTAGACTGAAGCTAATGTAATACAGCCAGTCTACTCTTATCAGTTAGTGTTGGGCCATCTGGGATGAGGTAAAATATAACACACACGTATAATATATATACACATACCACCATTAAAAATGATAGGCTGGGTTAGGGCTGCTCAAAATTCAGAACAAAAGTGTCATGAACTGTCAGCACATTTGCCACACAATGCCAAATCATCTGTAAGCTATGGTCAAAAAAAAAGAAAAAGACAAAGTGGAAAAGTTTGTTGAAACTGTTCAACCTGGAACTTTACCCTTTTTGTTTTTTACCATCTCCCAGTCAGCAAACATTTGGACAGAGCTGCTTTTGTTTTACATAAGGAAAACTGGCTTTGAAATGGGAGAGAGGACTGGGGTAAAATTGCTGAATCCCATCTTTTAACCATGTTTATGTATTAGGTGAGTTGTATACGATTCATTGACATTTTGATCCTAATTATATGACAGTCGTTTTAATCATGTGACACCAGACTGATTGTAACAAAATGCAACTGCAGTTGGAGTGTGCATCATGCAGCTTGGCATTTGGAGACTACGCTCTTGCATGTCAGCTTGTGCCAAGGTAAAAACCATCAAATTAAAAAGAAAAAAACACCACAGTTTAATTTCAAAATTCCATAGACATGAGTCAACACACAACACAACTAACTTTATATAAATCGTTATTTCTTCGGTCTGACCTGAAGAGGAAAACAGTTCACTTTATTATGCTGAATTACGAACAGCACAGCATGTTAAATTGAATGATGACAAGGGTTTGTGATTTTATTTCATCTTATAGACTGGATTTGACCATTAGTTTCCCAAGTTTGCGAGCACATTAACAAAGCAAACATCAACCACTTTCCCACTGGATTTTTCTTTACTAATTAAACACATGCTTTCACTTGCTAACACAGTTATAATCTGGCTAAATTAACCACATTTTAGTTGTTCCATAGTGCTTTGCATATGTATTCTTTTGGCTTAAGCACCAACCATTCTAATGAGGTAAAGCAAGTAAGCAAAGCAACATTAGGGAATTTATGCATGATTTTAAAAACACATTTTTTAAAAATAATTCAAGAACAGGGTTACCAGTCCCAGAAATCATAGTGCATGCACACACACACACACACACACACACACACACACACACACACACACACACACACACACACACACACACACACACACACACACACACACACACACACACACACACACACACACACACACACACACACACACACACACACACACACACACACACACACACACATTTATAACAACATATTGTAAGAATATGTGCTTATAAATACTTTTAAAAAATACCTACAGTTAAAATTAATACCAATATACCTGGTGGCCTTCTAGACTTCAGCTGGTTTTGCACAATATATAAAGTTATCTAAGAAATACTAACAAGAAAGTATTTGACACAAAAATACTAATCACTTTACATGCACAACAGCCCCAAATGAAGTGTCTGCAATGAGGGAGAAAGATTGTAGTTGCAGATTTCACTGTCAGAGCACATCAGGTACTGCACTTTGGGACTGAAAAGAATAGATTATGTAAATCTTATTGATAAAATACTGATTTTTGTTTTAACTCAGATATGTTGTACAAAATGTAAGAGAGACTGTGAGCTGATGTCAAGTTTGTCATTTTATGCGACTACAGTCTGTTATTTTCCTTCCTGGAGTTATAGACATGCACGTGAAGCCTGTGCGAATGACTGCAGGCCCTTTTATTTTCCTCTTGCCTTTGATGATTGTTCAAACCACAAAGAAAATCACATTATTCTGATACCACCGTGTTAGATCAGGCACATAAAAACAAAACGGATGTCTGTGTTGATTACTGTTGTTCTGACACTAAAAAGAAAATGAAAAAAATGGTCAAGAAACATTGTGAGCATGTTGGTATAACAAAACTTAACAGATTTGACTTAGTCTGTTCTTGTGATAAAGAATGTCAAAAACTGATGTTTAACAAAGAAAAAGGATTTTTTTCAAAAAATCTTTAAAAAAAAAAAAAAGATAAGCACAAATGTGTTGATGGTGTATGCTGTTTCTCCACAGGTGTATAACATTATCCAATAATAAGTCAATTCTGCAGTGTGAAGGAGCTCCTGCAAAACAGAGGCATTCTCACCAGGGGTGCATGATCCTGGTTCATCTGCAGCATACAATCAAATTATTTTGGTAATTATACAATTACATACTTAAAAAAGATCCAGTCAAAGTTACTTATCCTAAAATTCTATGTAGAGGTACTTCCAGAAATAAAAAATCATTTTTATCCACAGCCAAATCCATGGTGAGAGTTGCCCTGTATTCCAGGTTTCTTTGTCTCCCTTCAAAAACAGTACAATTAATCTGAAAGTCTTTAGATACAAAGCATATAATGATTTTGAAAATGTATGACAACAACCAATAAACAAGATATTCTGTACCACGACTCAGTCTTTACTATTGCTGCTACCTTGTATACTGTTAAAAAATAAAACAGAAAAGAATAACAGTAAATTGTTAAAAATGTATTGTGATAAATCATGAAAATCATAACTGAATAGACATAACAGGAGTTTTCACACATACACCTCTAGAGAACCAAATTATTTAAGACCAAAAAAAGTTGTTTGTGTGTTCACTTTGTCAATTCATTTAATTAACTGTTCTTTTTCAGATCCTTTTCTGCTTTGTTGGTGCCTCAGATGTCCCTTTGTTCAAACACTTCCAGTGCTCAGACTTTTACTGCTAAGGATTATTATATTTGGAATACAGTATTTGGACTTTAATACTCAACCAGGAGCAAAACCAGAGATAGGCTGAGTGGGGGACAAGCACTCTTGACTAATTATGTTTCCATGTTGTGAATATGTGTCATGTTAATGTGTGTGATATAGTTGTTGTTTTTTTTCTTCTGTTGCATAAAACGGCTGCTGGGTCGCAAAACAAATTTCAGCACCAGCTGACAAATAAAATTCATGTTCATATTCATGTTCATTACTCTCATTCTCATTATATCACATTGCAAATAAGTTCTGATAATGTTTTTGTCTTAGACAGATGCTGTTTGATGTGCTCTTCAATCCATATATACAGCAATGCAATGGTTTCTTCCTCACAGCCTTTTTTTTTTGCATATGTGTTTGTGTTTCTCAATCAGTGTGCATTCCAGTGTATGTGATATGTCTACGGCAAGCCTAGAAGGCTACAATGCAAATGGTAGACAAATGCTTTTTTGTTTGTCAGTACATCCACAAACAATGATCAGGTATTGATCTTTTTCATTTTGATTGCTGTAGGGTAACAAGAAGGAAAAATATTCAAGTATTTCATAAATGGATGATTTATCAGCTCCACTTTACCAATATTTTGATACACCACATATAGTGGCATATGTTTGCCTATAAGATTAACTTATTATTGACCATCCACTGGCTGGCACAAACTTTTTGTTTGTGTGGCTAAATATCTTTTCACTCGGCCATTCACATTTGTCTTTATATGTGAACCATATCTGACATCAGTTCCTCTATCTGTACCGTTACCCAGCTTTTACAAAACCGACAATAAAAAGTAAGAAAAAAAAAGAGGGGGAGGGGGGGATTGATTGAAGCATCTCTCGTCAGTCTATTTAATCTGTAACCTCATATCTCCCAGTTGTCATTCCTGTGATCAATGTTTGACTGAGGATGCTCAGTGTGAGGAAGATCACATGAATTCTGATCTGACTATTTACACTACTGTCACCTCAGCAGGAACCAGAGACAATATTAGTTATGAGTAAAATCCAAATTGAAAAGCTCAGATTCCCTGTCATTTGTGTGCAACATAAACCCGTGTTGCACACAAGGAAGATTTGATTCAATTTGGGTTATTTGGGGAAGAATTGACTGGGTTGGAGTTGTGGTAGTGAAAATTTTCAGTCTTTTTGGAAGTTTCCCACAGCTGTAGGACATATTACCTGCTCTATCGCCTGCTCTACCACTGAGCCACCACCGCCCCAAAACTGTCACCAACATTATTCTTTGGAGAATCTGCTATTAGAATGCATGTAATTTATCACTTTTGATCAACAAATCTCTTTTTATTGCTGTTGCTTTAATATTTTAAGGAAGAACACATGATATACAAAAGCATTATCTAATAAACGGACATTAAGCTTAAATCACCATTGCCACCCGACTTTGGAACCCTCTGGTATGTAGTATGCAAGAAGACCACAAGCTTTTGGTAGGATGATGGTGGATCATGCTTTTCCCTCCCTGAAACCACTGGAACTTCATGATTATTTGTCTACCTCTGCCTTGCTGAACTAATTCATAGATTATTCATATTAATTGGGAAGTCAGAAGGACACAGAGACCCTTGCTATTTGAAAAATGTGGATTGTGCCAACCTATAAAGCCTACTCAAAGTACTATATGTGTGACAATTTATTGTATTCTGTTCAGGGTAGTGGATAGACTGTTACCCATTATCTAAAGATGGGAATACAGACTGTGTCCATGGATTACATGTAAAATATGTAAGCAACATTTTTACCCTACATAGACGTAGGCATGTTGTCCTCTGTCTGGTCTGCTTATGAGGGCCTGATTATGTCTGTTCTCAGTCATCCAGAACAAAGCCTTATTATATTGATCTGAGTAAAGGAATTAATAGAGGCAACAACATCTGAAGTGCATAAAAGCTTGGTTCTCCATGTTCACCAGGCCTAAGCTACAGGCTAAATAAAATCAGGATTTGAAGTAGAGCAGAAAACATAATAAAGACATTTATTTTCAGTGAATGACCCACACACTGTTCAAATAATTCGCATTAAGTAATTGTATTCTACCTGCCAGTCAGTGGACTTCTACCAAGTCCACTGACAAACATTCAAGACAATTAAACATATTTAACAATAGCATATGGAGAGAAATCTGCTATTTCTGTCTGACTGGCCTGATCTCCTGACAATATAGTTAATTATACTGATTTCAAAGTCGCAATCAGAAAGAGAAAGTCTAGTTTTCAAAGATGAATGCATGTTTCATGTCCCTCTTTGTGGCTGCCATCTCTCCATAAAAAGGAGAGAGGGAGGAGGGAGAGTGGGCTTAAAATAGCATCAGTTGGATGAGCTATCTTCTCAAGATCAGGCAATGGGGGCTACTGGTTCAATACCGGCATGAGCAAGTGATGGAAAGATATAAAACAAAATATGCATAGAAGAGGGAGAATGGATGGAACTGCTAAGAGGTAATGAGAGCAGAGAGGTTAAAACAATTGAGTTAGGATGGAAGGTAAGAAAAGGGAGGAAAATGAGGCGGAGATGGAGGGAGGGAGAGGGAATGGTAGATAGAAAGTGGGGTGGGTAGATTGAAGGAAGGAGTGTATAGAACAAAGAGGCACAAAAAGAAGCAGAGAACTGTGGAGGAGTGAGAGTTGAAAATAATCTTGGAAAGAAAACAGCGACACGAGAGAGGTGCAAAGGAGGAAATACAAGATTAAGAGCCAAGAAAAAAAACAGAAGGAAGTGCAGGGAGGCTGTGTAGCCTATGTTAGCTGTCAGCATCCATTTCCCAGATAAGAGCTCGGGCTACATGATCTGTTTTCCAGTATAACAGATGAAAGCAAGCGCTCCTGCACTGCAATCAGATCAGCAGTGTGTATTACCATTGTTGCCACTAGCTGGGATGATTTTCTCGCGCAACTGAATGATGAACACTGCCAGGAATTGAGGAGCAAAAAATGATACAAACCTTAGTGCACAATAGTCTGTTACTGCCTCAGCTGTAACAGACATTAGTGTGAAGCACCTATCAGACTCCATGATTCCTAAGGATATTTAATATGTTCCCTTTTTCTCAGTTAAGTAAACTAACCCAAATTCTACTTTAGGTCCTGTTGCTCAATGAAAGTCACACAAACTGTTGATATTACTGTTGGGAAAGATACAATAAATGCCTTTATATCACTGAAAGATTTACAAGATTTGAGATATGTATCCATTTTGTTATCATTTGAAACAACTAAATGCAATACAGGTAGTCCTCAACCTAGGAAAACAATTGGTTCCGAGAGGCTGTTAGTAAGTTTAATTGTTCTGGGTTCGAGTCCTGTCTGTGTGGAGATTGTATATTCTTCCCGTGTCTCTCTGGTTTCTCTCCAGGATCTCTGGCTTCCTCCCACCTTCTCAAACATGCAGTTTAGGTGGATTGGTCATGTCAAAATTGTCCATACGTGGTAGTGTGTGTGTGTGTGTGTGTGTGTGTGTGTGTGTGTGTGTGTGTGTGTGTGTGTGTGTGTGTGTGCGTGTGTGCGTGTGCGTGTGGGTGTGCGTGTGCGTGTGTGTGTGAATGGTCGCATGTTTTTTGTCTTGCTCCGCAGTGCAACAGTGATGCATCCATAATGTCCCCCACCTTTCATCTGTAGTCTGCAGGGATAGGCTCCAGCAACCCCTGCAAAAAATAAATAAATTGATGGCCATTTGAGGTCATTTAAATGCCATTACTGCTCTAAATAAGAAAGTACCATTCCCTAAAACTTACATGAAACAATCACAGGATAGAAACATAATGCATAAATGATATAAAATACTGTAGTGCCGTGATTTAAAGAAAAGATTCATGATCACAAGCCACACTATTTTTATTTCATTGATGGCCAAAGTTATTTTTAGACACTAGACTGATATAATTTGGTTGCTCTGTTGTCAATGGCTTGTGAAACTTTGCCAGATTGACAAAGCCAAGCCCACAATCACCCAATCAGGAAAAGTATGTCTGCAGTACATTTTGCTGTTGGGTGAAACTGCATTAATATGAATCAGACAATGGGCAGTTTATGAACATATACAAACATATTTTACATAGATGCCCAGACATACACACACATTAGCATGCTGTGCATGCTGTACAGGGGAGAGAGGTGGAACCATATGTGAGACATTGTGAGATCCCATGTAATATTAAATGTGTTCATTAAAGTGCCGCGTGGGAACACAGATGAACACACTTTACCTAATTGGTGCAAGAACACCTTCATATCTTAAGGCAGCAAGATTCATGCAAACTTGTGTAAGAGTGTTTGTATGACCATTAGCATGTATGCACATTATTGTTTGATTAATTCAGTGTTAATTTTACACATTCTCATCAGACCTTGTTAGTTATGCACTAGGCTATTGCTATTTATTAAATACTCTGACAAATTAATATGAAATGCTCATTAATTCAAGCACTGTAAATGATTGTGTTATGCATAGCATTGCTGGAAAATAAACAGAATATCAGACAGGGTTGAGTCTTGTTTTAGTAATAAATCATGTTAGATCTTTACTGTCAAAGACAGTTTTTTTTCCTGCATTTTGTGCTGTATGTTGTGCTGTATGTTTCCTTTACTTCTAATTCATTAATTTGTAAGGGTGTAGTAAAAAAAAAAAAACTAATCACATTGTTGTTATAAGGTTGTTATAGTAGTACAATACGGCATACCTTACCAATATGATGAAGAACTAGACAGTTTATTTTGGAAATACATTTATGCAATATGGGTTCCCTCCCCCTTTCACAGCCCCCCTCCCCCACCAAAAAATATGCAAAACAGGTGAATTGTACATCAGCGTAAATGTGATTTGCTGTTTTTCTTTCATGTGGCCCTGTGATAAACTGGCAATTGTCCAGAGTGTACCCTGCATCCCACCTAATGTCAGCTGGGATAGGCTCCACTTTGTTCCTTGGGTTATTTTAAAAGTATTATTAAAGGGCTAGAATTGCAGATGGAAAAAAAATAACATGATTAAAAGAACAATACCGTAAAGTCTGAAATAGAATGTGACCTGGATATAAAAGAATGTTGCTGGAGGGAAACTAAAGAACAGGCTTTAGATACCCATAGTTCATAAACAAAGATATGTAAAATGGAGACTGCTGTAAAAAGTAGATCACATTATAAGAAAAACAGGATGTTTTGGCACATCAGAAGGAAAGTAAAAACAAGTCTAAATAAATAAATAAAACAGTACCAAGAGACTTATTACTCCACTAAATTTGAAACTTTTCAATGAAATAAAAAAACAGCTTTTTTTTATTACTTTTAGACTTTCGGTTATACCATGAGGACATATAGGTCATCAGTGTACTTTTCAAGAAATCAACCTCCAAATTTAACCTTTCTGTCTTTCTGCAAATTTGATAAGACATCTAACAGGAGAGATGACAGGACTGAAGGCCAGACAAAATAAAGTCCCACAAAATAAAAGTCATTGAAATATCTTAATTTATGAATGATCATGTCTACATTTAATGAAAAATTTATTTTCAAGCCGAAATGTTGAAATTTTCTTAGACTTTATCTTGTTGGTAGTTGGTTTGTGTTGTCTCATTGTAAAACTAACTGCAGCAGAAAATTCACAGGAAGCACAGAAACCCTTTTACTATCTAGCCAGAGAGATGACAACAGCTTAAAACCTGAAACCTGAAAGCAAACCTGCTATAGTCGCAATGAAGCAACAAACAGAATCTGGCAAGAGGAAACCTGCTCTCTCTGTGGATACTTGTCAAACATTGCCAGGGAGACCGCTGGTGATTTTAATGGTCCTGAACAATGCTACAATGCCAGCATGCTGGAGCTGTTCTTATTGTGTATGGTCCCCCATAAATGAGTTGTGGATCAGTGCAGAGTATGAAGAAACCTTTGTTAGGTTGACAAGGTAAAGGGATTAAGAGCAGTTCAACTCCCCGTGCATCAAACCAGTCAGCAGGTCAGAGCAGACAGGGGCAAGTAGACAAAAGAGTCCCTTCTAGAGCTCACAAGGCCAGATGGTTCCCCACACAGTAATGTGGTACAACCGACAATTGTAACAACCTCTTAAATCAGCAGTCCCCAGCCTTTTTTGCGCAACGGACTGCTTTCATCATAGACAATATTTTCACTGACAGGTCTTCATTTGCTCGATAATCGTTAATGACGCCAGGACAGCTGTAGTCTAATGATAAATCATCCGCAGTGGTTTTATGTTAAATGCAGACATCAACAGACAATAAAAAACTTTTTTTCAAAAATTAATAATCAACATCTCTGAAAATGAAATTATTGTAAGAAATAAGTCTATTAAAAACTTGATTGAAGTGACTGCACTGATGATGTTCATTTTGAAATGTAGCGACTTACAATCAGTGCATTCAATGTAGGAGAAATATTGATCATTTCCACTAAAAGGGTGAACAAGTCAATGAAATAATAATAACAATTACAATAATGAGAATTAGTGGTTGGGGACCGCTAATCTAGGGGTAACGGGAGACAATGACAACCGAAGTGTGTTCCGTATGTCCGGTCTACTCCGTAGTTTAGTTTTGTGTACGGTCACTGCAGAAAATCCCACTTCACAGAGACAGGAGGTTGGAAATAGAAGCAGGGTTTTCGATACTTTTTGGGCAATCTCAGGATAATCTGCCTTGACTTTGCTTCAAAACACTGGCGCAGTTGTGGGCGCTTAATTGGGTTAGGGCTAGGGCTGATAACCTGTCATGTGACCGAGACCTGTCAAGCGGAACAGATGCATGCATTCATCTGTGCGTCATTCCGCAGTAACGTAACTTTTCAAAATAAAACATCTTTCAGAGTCTGAAATAAATAAAAGGGAAGTAATGTTTTGGGGTTTTTTTGTACCAAATGACCCACAGACTGGTACTGGCCGGCAGCGCGGGGCTCGGGGACCACTGTCTCAAATTGTTATAAATTTTATTCACAGCATGAGTTCTGTGTAGGATTTAGTACAAATCATAGATTATGTGGTACCACTTTGGGATTTAACAATTTAATAGTATGAAAATGCAAAAAACATTTTTCAAATGTGAAAAACACCCTGTTACATGCCATTCACTTGGCTGGAAATACTTGTTGTATTTGTATGTTATTCATATGTTGAACAGTTTCAGGCAGCCACCTAAAAATACTTTACATGAATGAGCACAATTCTACATAACTTGGTAACTGAGTCAGAAAAATAGTAATTGTGAAAACAGTATATTTAGAAAAGATGGTTAAAGATTGCTGAACGATTATATATATATATATATATATATTTTTAACTTGATGCATCTGAAAATAGGTCATATTGTGTTTTCCTGTTTTGCCTCATAATTACTGCCTCACTGTTGTACTGCTTACAAATAAATGTTTGTTTATATCAATATGCATTTGAGTAAGCCAAAGCATATGATGGTGTTGGGTTTATTGTGCTTCTGGTAGTTTTTGATGCCAGTAGTTCTGGACATCATGATGTACGTAAGGCTTATGTCATGTCATTTTCATATTACCACCGCTACATCCGCCGCAGCGGGTCACGGGGAGCTGGAGCCTATCCCAGTGGCATAGGGTGTGAGGCGGGGGACACTCCGGGCACGATGCCAGTGCACCGCGGAGCCACACACAAAGACATACAACCACTCAAACACACACTCACTCCTACGGGCAATTAGGGAACGGCCAATCAACCTGAAACGCATGCTTTTGGAGGTGGGAGGAAGCCGGAGAACCCAGAGAGAACCCATGCAGACACAGGGAGAGCTTGCGAACTCCGCGGTCCGCCAAACACGAACCCGGGTCCGCCGTGTTGTGAGGCGACAGCGCTACCCACTGCGCCACCATGCCGGTACGTAAGGCTTATGAGTAATGTTATTTAATAGCAGAAGAATAAAGTGTTAAAAACAACACTTTGCCGTGTCTTAGGCTGTTGCCGTGGAGTAGAAAAGAGCTGTGATTTCCAAAAACTTAATTGATTGGCATAATTTTTTTTTCTGGGAAAAGTTAGGCACTTCCACAATGCAAATACACTTTTCATACACATTTTCAGACATTGCAGAGTACAGTATGTGCAATGGCAGAAAATCGACCACATACAAGTGACTGTAATTTCTGTAATGAAGTGTTTTTGGGTTGTTCATTCCTAGTTAAGACAAACCAAAAAGGACTATATGTAAATCAGTTGGCTTGCAGCATATGAAAAAGAAATATAAAACTTTGCAAAAATATTACTATATAGTGCTGTCGCCACACAGCAAGGCGTTTCCTGGGTTTCGTCCCTCTCTGTGCGAAGTTTGCATGTTCACCCCCTGTCTGCGTGGGCTTTCTCCGAGTTCTCTGGCTTCTTCCCACCTCCAAAAACATTCAGGTTAATTAGGCCAAAGTGACCAGAGGTGAGTGTGCACGTACGTGTTTGTCTGTGTATATATGTGGCTCCGCGGTACATTGGTGTTGTGCCCAGAGTGTCAACTGCCTCATACCCTCAATTGACTGGGATAGACTCCAGCTCCCCACGACTTGCGACAGCAGATGAAGCGACTTTAGATGATTGAATGAATAAATGAATGTTTTTCTTCATGTAAAGGGACAGTAAACTCATTTTTAAGTGACTTTTTTTTTTTAATCATTATGACACAAAGATAGGAACCTATCTTTCTTCAAAATTCCTTCTGGACATCTTGAAAGGAAATGGAAAGCAAGAATAAACAGGGTCAAAATGACCAAAGATCCGAAAATCTGTCATGAGCACCCCGATGATTTCCAAAGAGATTTGAAGGTAAGATCATTTTCGGGCAACCCATATTATTTATTCTGAATTCCCTAGGTTTAGCGTATAATTAATTCATGTCTGGAGCTACTGGAGGTATTGTATAAATATTTTTTGACCAGATTATCACGCAATTATGGCACTCATGAAAAGTAAACAATATCAAAAAGTGATAGACAGGTCATTTTACTGAGATCTGTGACACTGAAATAAAAGCATACAAAAACAGCATGTCAGGCCCTGATCCTTATACATTTGTAAATACAAGACATATTAATATGTTCTACAGTTGTTATTAACAGTCCAACAGTAACAAACGGCGGTTAGCTCAATGATACCATAATATGGAAAATCCCATTGACATGCTAGCGCGTTAGCATCGGTAGCGTGATTAACTTTCCCATACACACAGTAAACCAAAACGGGACATTATAACTACAGTAGTTGGATATCTCTGTCAGGATCAGATTCAGATGAAACCACCTCGGACGAGTTGCTAGAATTTGGCAAACTCTCCTCCTTCACATACATCTGATGATAACTTTAAGGGATAATTACACCCCCATGTCCTCAGTATCTGATGATGATGACATGATTTTAGATGATATCTTGATAAATAAATGTGGTACTATCGGCTTGTTACGTTGTCTCTTGCTGTATATTTGTATAACAGCACTGATATGGATTCACCGTGATGTTTTATTATTGTGCCACTTCCGCTGTCATTTCGCGCTCCATAACTCATGATAAATTTTGTTTTTCTAAGTTCAAATTGCTCATAAAAAAATTAAAATGCCACCAAGCCTTTTGTTTAATTATGTACTTCAAATACAGACCTGGTTCATTTTGACTTTACTGTCCCTTTAAAAAAAGAAAAATAAATACATATATTGTGTGTTTAAGTGATAGATTGCTAGTTCCAAAACTCTGTAGACAAATACACACCATTAAACTTGGGTTTTAATTGTTTTTTTTTCAGTTGTTTGACTTGAGTTGTTTGAGGAAATGTGTCAAAGCTACTGACCTTGATACATATAAATTGAGATAATAAGACAGTTCAATGCATATATAGAGGTCTCATTCATTCATTCATCCTCTAAACCCGCTTTATCTGCTGTCATCGGTCGAGAGGTGCTGGAGCCAATCCCAGTTAACTGGGGGCATGAGGCAGGGGACACTCCGGGCGCAATGCCAGTGCATCACAGAGCCACACAGAGACACAGACAAGCATGCACGCACATACTCACAAACTGCAGTCAATATGGGACCAGTTAACCTGAAGCACATGTTTTTGGAGGTGGGAGTAAGCTGGAGAACCTGGAGAGAATCCATACAGACACAGGAAGAACATTCAAACTCCACACAGAGCGGGACATGAACCCAGAACTGCCTTGCTGTGCGGCAAAGCACTACCCACTGCACCACTGTGCTGCACTAACTTCAATCAATTAACTTTTATTTATAAAGAGCTTAATCACATCAGCAGACACCTCAAAGCACTTCCACAAACTGAAAAAACCCAACAGAACCCTCCAGAACAAGCACAAGAGACAGAAGCAGACAAAGACTGCCTCACTGGGGAAGACACTCTGAGCAGGACCCACACTCTGGAGGGTATAGCCAGACTCTGGAGAGCAGAGCCAGACTATTAAATGAAAATAATATAAATGTAAAATGACCTTGCAAGTACTGTGTTACAAGAGTGCGTCATGTGTGCATAATCCTTTTGCTATATTTAAGCAAACAATATTTGCAAGAAGGTTCATCAAGCAAGAATCCTGTTGTGATTTCTGATATATACAAGAGATCAACAACACAGTGATGTGACAAGAATACTATATAAAGAGGGCAGACAAATTATCCCTGCACCAAACTGGTCTTAGCAGGCAAATATGGAATAGTACAGCAGAACAGAAAAAAGTATCTGTATGCAACAATATGACTGTAAAATATCTGAAAAATATGTTAACACAATCCCGATTCAAAGCAACTATAAAAAATGAATAAATAAAACATTATACATATTAAACAAATGATTCACCAACTTCATGACTTCACCAGCCTTGTCAGTTTCAGTCCTTTTCCACCATATTTAATTAGTTTAATAAATGTTAATAAAAACTTTAAATATTACAGATTTTACAGTTAAATGTTGACAGAAATTAAAACCAAACCATTTGCTTTGAGGAATGTTTAGCTATCCATCCATCCATCCATCCATCCATCCATCCATCCATCCATCCATCCATTCTCAACTGCTGATCCACGGCCGGGTCGTGGGGGCAACAGTCCCCAGATACCTCTTCCAGCTTCCACGGGGCTCCCGAGCCACCTCAGCTGGTTCCGCTGGGGGAGGAGGAGCAGCTACGCTATTCCGAGCTACTCCCTGGTGACTGAGCTCCTCACCCTATCTCTGAGGGTACACCCAGCCACTCTACGAGGGAAACTCATTTCAGCCACATGTGTCCGGGATCTTGTTCTTTCAGTTATGACTCAAAGCTCGTGACGATAGGTGAGAGTAGGAACGTAGATTAACCGGTAACCATTGTCACCACGACAGACCTGTACAGCGACTGCATCACTGCAGAAGCTGCACCGATCCATCTGTCAATCTCTTGTTCTATTCTTCCCTCACTTGTGAACAAGACCCCAAGATACTTAAAAGTCCCATACTATGCTTTTTTAATTCATGTCATTCAGCTTCCAGATGTCCAACTACACTGTATTTGAAATGTCTTGCCTCAAAATGATCCGTGGTCCTCAATATCTTTCATTGAATATTGGTAAATTTTCTTCAGCTCTGTGAAGGTCTGTTTTAATGGGGCGTAGCTCTTAGCTCCCTTTCTCCCCTCTTCCCCCTCTGAGCCTTTCCTATCTCCTCCCCCCTCTCAGCTGACCAATCAACACTGCCCTCACCCCGCACATTCACATGTTCACTTGAGCCACTCGAACCCGCCTGCATTAAAGATGGATCAATCAATCGATGGATGGATCATTGTCTGCAACTTTTTTAACTTTCACTAACTTCACTGCTACATATTTTGCTCTGTTTCTTCTCGTGTTTTGCACTGTTGTTTTTCATTATATAACAGTTGATTTTTTGGCACTAAGCGTGGACTCAGTCAGTCTTTGCTGAACAGAGACTCGTGGCTCATTGTGTAAACATGATCAGACCGGCGGGTGAAATAATTACACTGTGTTTTCTGGAAATCATTATGAACAACGAGAGTTCATGGATAACAAGGGAGCTAACCTAACGCAAACTAATAAAACATGGGATTTTACCGGTAAGACCAAGTTTTTCTCTCATGTAATCTCGTGTAAGTAATCTCGTGCACGTGTCTGTGTGTGTGTGTAGATACATGTAGATGAGCTAAAGCTGCTTTCATTCACCAAAAAACAGAAATAGTAATTAATGTGTAACTGGTTATGTTTTTCGCTGTGATGCTGGGGATAGCCTTCAGCGAACACACACACACACACACACACACACACACACACACACACACACACACTGCTAACTAGCCAAATGGTAGCTGAATTCAACAGCTTATGAGGAACTTTCAGTGTGAAGCTCTGATCCAGATTGTTCCCACACACCGCCTGATCACGTACCACACATGTGCGCGCACACACACGCTCATACACATGACTGAAGTGGACCTCTAACTAGTTAGCCAAATGCTAACTAAATCCAACAGGTTGTCAGTGTGTAGCTCTGATCCTGGTCATTACCACACGCCAAAACCGTAGCCTGATCACGAACCACACACGTGCACGTGCACACGCACGCACAGACTCACACACATGACTGAAGTGGACCTCTAACTAGTTAGCCAAATGCTAACCGAGTCAAACAGCTTGTCAGTGTGTAGCTCTGAGCTAGGACATTATCACACAATCAATCAATATCGTCAATCACAGAGTGCAGTCTGTGACGTAAATGACGTAATATCTATTGATATCTATTGATGCAGGAAGTGTTTGTTTACCAGATTCTAGGAGTTGGTCAGGTTAGGGAGGACTACTATGTATATGAAGGCTTAGACTGCTGAGGGTATTTTTCTCCGTCTCTCCTGTTAAAGGGAGATACTCTGAAGCTTCTGTCACCTTCTGTCTCCTTCACTTTCTTTATCTTTCTATGCTCTTAGAATTTAGTACTACTCCTACAATTTATCACTACTACTGTCAAATCACACTCTCTGTCTGCACGATACTGCCGTTGTCTTTGTGCCTCTGTTCCACAGGTGGAGAGCGCGGATGGAAGACAGGATACCCAAAGGCCTGGAAATCCCGCCCCCAATTCAGCAACAGCGCACTATGGACATTATACTCAAACTGGCCTATCTGCCACTCTCTCACTCTCTATCTCTCTCTGTCTCTTTTACTTGACCTATCTCTTTCCCCAATGTATTTCTATTTCCCAACTAACAGGTCAAGGCGGATGACCTCCCTCCAGAGCCTGGGTCCTGCCCGGAGTTTCTTCTGCCCGGAGTTTTTCCCCGCCACAGTTGCTTATGCTTGCTCTGGAGGGCATTGCTGGCTTTCTATCTGTAAAGCACTTTGAAATGTCTTCTGATATGATTCAGCGCTTTATAAATAAAAGTTGATTGATTGATTGATATGTAGAGACCTGAAAAAGTGTGATTTTCATAATAGGACCCCTTTAAACTCCTCCACTTGGGGCAAAGACTCTCCACTGACCTGAAGAGGGCACCACCCTTTTGCGGAACAATGGCCTCGGATTTAGAGGTGGTGATCCTCATCCCACTTGCGTCACACCCATCTGCGACCCATCCCAGTGCACCCTGGAGGTCCAGGTTTGATGAGGCCAACAAGACAACATCGTCCGCAAAAAGTAGAGATGAAATCCTTTGGTCCCCAAACCGGACTCCCTCCAGATCCTGCCTGGCTGTGCCTAGAAATTCTGTCCACAAAGATTATGAGCAACAGCCCTGCCAAAGTCCAAAATGCACCTGGAACAGGTCTGACTTAGTGCCGGCAATGTGAACCAAGCTCTGGCTTCGGTCTTATAGGGACCGGACAGCTCTCAGCAAAAGGCCAATAAGTCCATACTCCCGAAACACTCCCCACAAGATACCATGAGGGACACGATCGAATGCCAACTAAAGATCCACAAACACATGTGGACTGCTTGGGCAAACTCCCCTCAAGCACTCAATGTAGAGTGTAGAGTTGGTCCAGTGTTCCGTGACCGGGATGAAAACCACATTGTTCCTTCTGAATCCACAGTTTGATTATAGGTCTAATCCTCCACTCCAGTTCCCTGGAATAGACTTTTCCTGGGAGGCTGAGGAGTGTGATCACCTTCTGGTCCCCATTTTGAAAAGGGGGACCACTGCCCTGGTCTGCCAATCCAGAGGCAATGTCAACCCAACTGTCATGTGATGTTAAAGAGACGTGTCAATCAAGACAGTCCCTGCATATCCAGAGACTTGAGGTACTCAGGGCGAATATTTTCCACCCCCAGTGCTTTGCCACCAAGGAGTTTGGCAACCACCTGGGTGACTTCAGCTTGGGTGGTTCAGCCTCTGCTTCCTCTGTGTCAGACATGGTTGGGTCTGCCGAATCTGTCCAGCCCCCTGCTCTGCCAGCGGATCCAGCTCACCACCAGGTGGTGATTAGTTGACAGCTCTACCCCTCTCTTCACACGAGTGGTCGGAGGTCTGATGATACAACAACAAAGTCGACCCTAATGTGTCCTGGTGCTGTGTACACTTATGGACACCCTGTGGTTGAACAAGGTGTTCGCTATAGACGAACTGTGAATAGCACAAAAGTCCAATAACAGACCACCACTCGTGTTTAGATCGGGGAGGCCGTTAATCCTAATCACTCCTTTCCACATTTGCGCTCGGCCGGGCACCGTGGGCAGAGGCCCAGCCACCAGGCACTCGCATATGAGCCCCAACCCTGGCTTGGCTCCAGGGTGGGGTCCTGGTTGTGACATGCCGGGCAACGTCATGGTCCTTGATGTATTTCTCGCCATAGGGATTTTTTTACTGCTCTTAGTCTGGCCCTTCACCTAGGACCTTTTTGCGAAGGGAGACCGAAGCAGGAGCATAAAGCCCCTGACAGCATAGTTCCTAGGATCATTTGGGTACTCAAACTCCCCCACCACGATAAGGTGGTAGTTCTCAAGGGACAAAGTTTAGCCAAATTTTTTAATTTAAATGAAAACAAATACATAAATTCCACAGTACTCACTCTGTGCAATCACCAATTACATTAACGAAAAACACCGATTCCACTCAGTGATTACAAGGACCAAGCAGGCAGAAAAGAAAGAGTTTTTTTCTTTTTATTGTTATTAAAGCAGAACACTTCAGGGCTCCTCCAAAGTGTTATACTTTCTTGTTGCCACAGGGGAAAAAATCAGACTTGAGAACTCAAACTATCAGGATATTTTGAGAGAGCTTTCAATTTAATTCAACCAATTGAATGGATTCAGTCATTAGATAAATTAGACATTACATGCCTCTGCATAAAATCCAGCCAATCATATTTAATTTATTCACCGATTAGGTCTGTACCCTAAAGAGCAGAATGGATGGAATAGGCATACACGTTGACAGGGCTTAGTTTTTTTTCCACAAGAAATATTCTAACAAGGCTCATCCTGTTGATCTGCATCTGGTTTGCTGCATTGACATCATTGCTATAGCGCTGCCTCAATTTCAAGTCATCATAGAGGAAGTTCCAATCTTTCTGCTCCAGCAAATATACTCCTTTCAACTATTGTTATAGACTAATGCACCATGTCACACAAAGAATAGACCCCTCTAACCCAGCTCTCTATAAATAGCTATCTACTTAATGTATCCGAGATCACATAGATTCATTTCAGACAGAGCTTCCAACCAGTTGAATTACAGCAGTGAAAGGCACAGCACAAATGCACTTAAAGTACATGCTGGAGTGTTTTTGCCAGTCATATTTAGTCACTTCAGGCCTTTGTGGTATAGTTTTGGTGAATCCAATAATTTCTACATTTTTATTTAGCTGTTGTCATGATAATACACTCACCAAAGACAATTTGTGTCGTCAATAAAAAAAATGAGATAAGCACATTCAGAAATGCAACGTATTTGTTGATGAAACCCACCAAAAAAGATCTTATACATGGCTGCTGTGTCACTGTTGCTGGACTCTATTCCATCTGGCTACAGGCAAGAGGTGGGGTACACCCCAGTTAAGAAACTAGAAAACCAGGTTTTGTCTTTCACAAGAAAGAGAAACCCTAACTGCTCATGCACAGACTCACAAATTGTCACAGTTATGGACAATTTGGTGAGCCCAATTCACGTTGGCTGCCTGTTTTTGGAGATTGGTGGACTTTGAAACAACCCATGCAGATACAGGGAGAATACAAAACTCCCTTTTTTTATTTTTTGAAAATGTATCTTGCAGTGATTACTGAAGTTGTGAAAAAAAATATTTGATCATTGCTTCTATCAAGATCTGAATTTAATCAACAATAAAACAAAAATGTATATTTTTTTCTTTACGTCACAGTTTCAAAGAGCTCTTGGCATAAGGCCTGTCACAGTTTGAAGTATTAACTCTAATACACAGACAACTCTAATAAACACAGAAAAGTCAAGAGTAAAAACTCTTCCAAAGTAATTTAAGTAGGTAATGTGTGCTCTGTGCCTGAAGAATGGTTTTAATATAAGTAATCCAGTTCTATAATTGCTAGGGGTATAAAGTACCGATACAACAAACTAACCAGACAAAGAAGTCAATTTGAAAGTATTTATAGTACATTTATAGCATAATTCATCGAATGACTCAGAATGACAAGTTTCAACAAAGCTAAATCACGCTTGAGTTATTTTTTCTTGATTCTAGCCAAACATAAGACCAGTCTACTTGGGTATACTCATGAGTGATATATAAGATGCAACTCATATAAATACCGAAGCTAAGACACCAGTATTTGGCTCATAAACTATATTTTTTCATAAGCCTTTAATATTTCTCATTTGCCTGATGCGTCTTTGAAACATCATTGTAAGCAATTTTAAATGTACTGCCAGGCCATTCATCAATGAAAACACTGAGCCATTTGTTTGCATAATAATGGAGGACAAATACGGGGGATTTTGTGATTTTAAATTTTTATGAATTCTCGTACCAGAAAGTGGGACATATTTTTTGTTTTGCTGTATATAAAATGGAACACAAAAAGATGAACGGTGCAGTGTATGGCATTTGGCAGAGGGTGACAAATACATTATTGCTTTGCGCACAGCGGCAAACAATCCAAGTGCTGCTTTAGAGAGTGAGCTGTCACAAACCCTTCATCTAGACAGCATCACAGCATAAATATCAATAAAAGAGAGAAAGTGAAATGTCCTCAGGGAGACCGCAGCTAGACACATGAATTAGATATGTCACCAATACGTTTTTCAAAAGGGGAAGCAGGTCTACACGTGGTTCTCACTTAATTCCTGCGTAAGACAAATTTTACACTGAGGAAGACTTCATTAGATAATAGTATGCTATGACTGCTGTTAACTGTAATGACAATATTCTGACAATCATATATCAAGAGATGATATCCATATAAGTATAACGTATTATATACCCTTGAAATGAAACAAATGAGTTATCCTTTTATTTCACCTTCACCAGGAGGTCCCACTGAGATTAGAAATTACTTGTAAAGAGATCCATGGCCTCAGTAAAAGGAATTTCTTGTACTATTTATATAAAGAGCAAGCATTAATCCCTTTAGAGCAGTTCTCAATTATTTCCTGCTGCGCCCCCCCTAGCAAGAAGAAAACAATTCTCGCCCCCCTCTCTCTGCCGCGAGTATAAATAATATCAGTTGTCTTTAAAATGGATAAATGCACCTGCACATAACATTGTATCCTTATTAACATTAAAGAAAACAAAAAGAAAAAAAAAAAGAAAAAAAAAGAAAAGAAAAAAAAAAAAAATATATATATATATATATATATATATATATATAAAGAAATATAGTTCAATTCATAACAAAGACTAGTTTTATTAACATATTTTTTAGTCTATAACAGAAAAGTTTTAGGTGCATCAATTTGCCTTAGATTAAAAAACCTTGAACATTTGACCACCAAAATACTGAAAAATAAAATCAAATAAAACCAATACATTACTAGAACCAATACAGTCAGAGACTGCAACATCTCACGACACCCCTGAATTCAAAATTTTACCCTGACCTATTAGCACAGGTCAAATTGCTCTGACCTACTTTGATAGACCAAAGCATTAGCTTTGATCTACAGTCTTACACTGGCTTTCTCCCCTGTCTTTCTATCTTATCCAGTTCCTGAGTGTACAACAGTAAAAATTTGACCTTGACCTAGTTTTCTCAAGGTCACCAGTGCATTACAGGACCACAAATCTAAAAGGCATGATTTTGGAGGTGGAAGCAAACCGGAGAAACACACACACATGGTGAGAACATGCAAGCTGCATTTAGAAAGAATTCAAAAACGGAACCTTCTGGTTGTGAGGCAACAGTGCTACTCATGGACCCCCAGTTATGACTTCACATTATAATGGCTTGTCAGAGTACTTTATAAATGTATTGGAAAACAAATGACTAATTATCACTTAAAGCTACTTTTCTTACATTTACAATAATATTTTTTTTTATTTTAATATATTTAAACTCACTGACTTGGTGGCAGTGGCTCAGCGGTAGAGCAGATGTCTTGAAAACGGATTGCCCAGCCATCAGTGGTTCGACTCCCGCTCCCGCCAGGACATCACTCGGAGCGTGAGCTGATGCCTCCCACCGTCAGCTCACCTCCCAGCCACTGCCAAGGTGCCCTTGAGCAAGGCGCCATCCCCCCTACAAGCTGCTCGTTTGGGGCGCGACCCCCGTGTGCAACCTGTCACTCTGCCTCCCCCCTACTGTTTCTTGCGTGATGTGTTACTAATTGCATGCCTACAGGCCCCTAGTGTGTTGTGTCTAGGGGCCTGTATTCAAAAAACTATGTGTGTATGACTAACCAAAACATGTAACCACGTGCAAAGAAAGCATGAAGAGTGTAAGGATAATTTCCCTACCTGTGGACAAATAAAGTGGATTTAATCTTTTAATGTCTTGTTTATCACAAAGCACCGAAAGACAGACATTCTCCTATAGCAGCAAGCTTTAACATCATTGCATGTACAAAAATTAATTTTTTCCCCTCACATACCAGAGCAGTCCCGTCAACTTTCACTGATCCCCGAGTCCACTTTGTTGCTCAAGACTTTGATCCTCTTCCCAGTATCACCCCCTGTTCAAAATGCATGTTTATATAGCCATGTACTTTTCTAACCTAAACAAGGAGAAATTTGAAGTTGACATAGTATCCCCCAGCGCATATAACACATATTGGTGTGATACTGGGCTCTGAGTTTAGACCGTAATTCAGTAAGTACGTATATAAAACTGACAACAAATTCGAACAGCTCAGACCTCTGCAGAAAGGGTTAGGGTTGCTTTGTCAAGTTTATATATATATATATATATATATATATATATATATATATATATATATATATATATATAGTATATACAATATTGAATGTGTTTGTGCAAAATGAAAATATAGTAGCCTTTGGTCTTTCAGATCCAGTGCTGTCCTTGCATTCATTCAGTGAAGCTTAATTAATTGAATGTTTGCAGTGTTTTCCCACATTTGGAAACTAGAAAAATATGTAGTCACATAGATCAAATTCTACTGAGACATAAAATGAGCTTTATCTTGAAGAGTTTATTAATAAGCTGTGCTATTTCCTTTGAGCCACATTTTAGCAGGCGTTATAAACTATACCTGGCAAGACAGTATTTGCATTAGGGCTATCTGGATGTTTTTTGTCTGGGTTTTTTTTTACCTTTTGGTGACTTACCTCTGAGACGCACAGTTAGGGAGCTTTGAATTGACTTAACTTCATCCTTTTAGCTGAAGACACATTCTGTGGTCTGCCCTGTCATGCCACAGCACTCAGTGTTCAGAACAGTTCAATTAGAGAAGATTGAAAGACTACCCGGTTGTTTGATCCGAAATGTTATTTACTTTTTTTGTTTGGAACAAATGTAAAAGCTACATTTGCCATTTTCTTTAAAAATATTAATTAAATTTTAAGAACTGTTATATACAAAATTACAGTATTGCACCTACTGAGCTATTTTCCTTCTTAGTTTAGTAGCTGCGTATTAGTTAGCTGTCCACAGGGAAATTAACCACAGACCTCAAGACCTTTGTACATAAGTGTGGCAAGCTCCTGGGGTTTATCCTCACTCTACTCTTTCTTTTCCTGGTTAACAAGCCATTTACTAAGATCTGTATTGTCACCCTCTGAGAGTGTACACAGCAGACTTACTGACCCATATCTTATTTTTTCCTGATGGGTTCTGTTTTTAAAAAAGATCCTTGGATGAAAAAAAGTCACAGCAAAGGTGGCAGGACTAGCAAAATTTTTATTAGGCTCTATTGTCTTCCACTAGGGAGACTTTACGAAACACCTTTTTGACCTGCAGCCTGATTTTGCTATGCAATGTCAATACCTATACAGTACACCAGCTGAGAAAAAATGTGCTCAAGTGAATGATGCTCAATGGAAAATTTAATGTGCTTCTTTGCTATAGAGCAAGAAGGAAAAAAAACAGTATTTCTCTAATGGACATGTTTTTTCATTTACGATTATTCCTCCACTAGTGTCTGACAGCACATTTTTTTTCTACCTAAGGCAATGCATTTAAAATGTGTTCCCCTATACTTCTGTTATAGGTTTTATAGGTAGGCTGCATATTGAGAAATAACATATGATAGCATATCTTAATTTAACCTTGAAATATAACTCTGTTTTTATAAGATTTTACTAAGCACTGCCCCATCATTGTTAGGGCTGGCAATCCATTAGGCACCTCCACTCTTTCCCTGACTGCATTCCCCAAAGAAATAATGTAAAATTTTTAGAGTATCAAGCCGACTGAACTGTAAAAACAGGTTTAAATAAAATCCTGATGCAAAAATCTGTCTCAAAAATCTGCTTTGGTAAATTAAATCCCTAATTCACACTGTTGAATGTTAAAATATTCTGGATTTAGATGTTTTCCGTTGCAGCTCACAATCAATGGATGAAGAATTCCCAGAGTCTATGAAACACACACATACAGTACAGCCATGAGACCCATGGGAAATGTTTAACTTAAGTGATGTCAGACCTTTTTATGTTCAATGGCCAGGAAATGGTGAAGAGCAAAGATTTTTTTCTGTATATTATAATAGATAAATAATGGAGCCCCAAGAGGGCACAAGTCAGTGTCCCAAGCCCGGATAAATACAGGGGGTTGTGTCAGGGAGGGCATCCGACATAAAACTTTTGCTAACATGCGAATCAAGTCTATGACTTTCATACCAGATTGGTCAAGGCCCGGGTTAACAACAACTGCCATCAGTGCTGTTCACTTTCAGGGTGCTGGTGGAAATAGGACTACTTGTCATGAACGTAGCACAGAAAGGCAGGACTCAAGTGCACGACAAGGACCGGTAAATCAGAAAAACAAGGTTTATTCAAAGCAAGGGTTGGTACACAGAAAAAGTTATCAAACCAGGCAGAGGTATCCAAGGCGGGAGGAAAAAAGGCAAGGTCAAAAAACGAGCAAGATTCAAACACAATAAACTATGACAAGGGCTGTGAAAAAAGAAAAGGACGGGAGCAAAGAACATCAACGAACTGGCGACGAGACAAGACACAAATACTGTACATGCTGGGCTGATGGGGAGTGATTAGACACAGGTGTGGGAGACACAATCAGGGATCAGGTGCATACAGACGGGGAGGGGGCAGGGCAGACAGGAACCTGGAACAGAGCAGGGGTGAGTGATCACAAAATAAAACAGGAAGACAAGACATGAAACATGGGGAAGCAGATAAAATGACACTACCGTTGGTCGAAGAAGGAGAGGAGGAAAGTGTGTTCATAGGACGGAAGAGAAGAGGAACGCCAAGACTATAGGACTGAGAGTAAGAACGCTGAATGTTGGAACTATGACAGGAAAAGGTAGAGAGTTGGTTGACATGATGCACAGGAGGAAGGTAGACATATTGTGTGTCCAGGAGACCAGGTGGAAAGGTAGCATGGTTAGAAGTTTAGGTTCAAGCTATTCTATCACGGTGTAGACAGGAAGAAATGGAGTTATCTTGAAGGAGGAGTTTGTTAGGAATGTTCTGGAGGTAAACAGAGTGTCAGATAGAGTGATGAGTCTGAAGCTAGAAATCGAAGGTGTGATGTTCAATGTTGTAAGTGGGTATGCTCCACAGGTAGGATGTGAGCTGACGGAGAAGGAGAACTTCTGGTTGGACTTGGATGAAGTGATGCAGAGCATACCTAGAAGTGAGAGAGTTGTCATTGGTGCAGATTTCAATGGACATGTTGGTGCAGGAAACAGAAGTGATGAGTAGGTGATGGGCAGGTTTGGTATCCAGGAGAGGAACGCGGAAGGACAGATGGTAGTTGACTTTTCAAAAAGGATGGAAATAGCTATAGTAAATACTTTCTTCAAGAAGACGCAGGAACATAGAGTGACCTATAAGAGTGGAGGTAGGAATACACAGGTAGACTACATCTTGTGTAGACGGTGTGATCTGAAGGATATCAGTGACTGCAAAGTAGTGGTAGGCGAGCGTGTAGCCAAACAGCATAGGATGGTGGTATGTAGGATGACTCTGGTGGTGAGGAAGATGAAGAGGGCAAAGGCAGAGCAGAGGACAAAATGGTGGAAGCTGAAAAAGGGATGAGTGTTGCATGGCTTTTAGGAAATAGTTAAGACAGGCTCTGGGTGGTCAGGAGGTGCTTCCAGATGACTGGATAACTACACCTAATTTTAAGTATATTTATAATCAATTATGATCAAGACAATGGAAACATTTGACCAAATGTTGCTAAATCCAAGCAGTTAGAAATTTCACACTCACCCACTGCATCTGATGTGTAGCAACTGTTTCTGGCACCGGTGTGTGTGTGTGTGTGTGTGTGTGTGTGCGTGTGTGTGTGTGTGTGTGTGTGTGTGTGTGTGTGTGTGTGTGTGTGTGTGTGTGTGTGTGTGTGTGTGTGTGTAATTATCTATTTTAGCTGCCCCAGATAGATGAATCAAGACAGTACTAACCGTCTGGCTCTGTGAAATCCTAGACTGTATTGGCAGAAGCACAAATGAATATTTCGTATTTCACCCTGTGTTCAGAAACCTGCCATGTAAAGCGCTCTGCTACTCATCTTTTACAAGAACACATTTGCTTTTCATTTTTTAAAATGAATTGGAAATCCCAGTTTCAAAGACTGAATTAAATTGTGAAGGTGATGATGACTGAGTGGAAAAGGCAAAGTTCATGCGTGAGATTGTTGCAGCACCCTAGTAGTCTGCAGAATGCACAATCTCCATCACTTTTAGACATGAACAAGGATGATATTGTGAATGTTCTACATACTCACTTTGAGGCTGTAGTCTGTGGGAGCATGGGATTGCAATACCAACCTTCCAGTAACTAGACAACTGCTGAACTATGCCTAAGACCAACTACCTGATGAAGCTTGACTACAGACCAGTACTGACAAGACCATTGCCCTAACGGGGCATAAAGGGCCTTGTAAGAAATTCCACATGCACACAAAATCAGTATATCCATACATCGCCTGTGCATCACACCACCAAAAACAATACATCACAAATTAAAGCAATTTGTGTGTCATGGGAAATATGATCTACATATTGGTGGATTAATTATCTATACCAACGGTAGATGGTGCGCATCCAGGACATGTGACTTTGAAATCGATGCTGTGTCACAGCGATCTGGAGCTAACAGCTGTTAGCATCAGACCGTACTACCTGGCGTGTGAATTTTCATACGTTATTGTTCTCGCCGTCTACATCCCTCCATGTGCGGACCCAGAGAGACGATCTGTGTGACCACCTCTGCTCTTCGGACCCGGCACCCGGGCGCACTTGTCATTATCACCAGTGACTTTAACAATGTCACCTTGGACTCATCTCTCCCCACAATGGTCCAGTGTGTAGACTGTCCCACACGGAAGGAAAAGAACCATCAATCTGTTATACACTAATGCTAAGGAGGCACACACCGCCACCCCCTCCCTCTACTAGGTTAATCGGACCATAACCTAGTGCACCTACAGCCCACCTACATTCCGCTGGTGAAACGGATGCCAACAACAACCTGGCAGGTCAGGAGGTGGTCCCCGGAAGCAGAGGAAACGCTGAGGGACTGCTTCCAGACCACCGACTGGGATGTCATTGTGGGCTTACATGGGGAGGACATTGAGGGGGCAGCTCAGTGTTTTACAGATTACATGAACTTCTATTTGGACACAGTGGTCCCTGTCAGGACAGTAAGATGTTACCCAACAATAAACCCGGGGTCACAAAGGAAGTCAAGGCTGTCCTGAACAGGAAGAAGCGGCCGTTCAGGAGCAAGAACGAAGAGGAGATGAGGAAGGCTCAGCAGGAAGTAAGACTCTGTCTGAGGAAGGCCAAGGAGGCGTACGGGAAGAAGCTGGAGAAGCAGCTGGGATGCAACCAGGTGTGGGAGGTCTGGAATGGGATGAGAACCACGGGAAACACGGGGGAAGAGTGCAGCACTGTGGAGGGGAATATTGAACGAGAGAATGAACTAAACAGCTTTTTCGATCGGTTCAGCTCCCCCACCACTCCTGGCTCCTCGTCCCAGGCCTCTCCTGGCCCTGTGGACCGCTCCACTGATGCTCCCTCCTCCTGTGCGTCTTCTCCTTCCACCCCTGCCACTTCTCCCGAGCCCACTCCAAGAATTGCGAAGCTCAATGGCCCTACCTCAACCACTGGACTTCCAACCTCGCCACGACCTCCTGCTCCCACCACGACTGAGACTGTCATAACTGCAGACCTGGTGATGACAACACGGCAGAGACTCCATCCCTATAAGGCGGCTGGACCAGATAAGGTCTCCCCAAGACTCCTCCGAGCCTGTGCTTTGGAACTAGGGGACCCCCTGCAGCGATTGTTCAACCTCAGTCTGCAGCTGGGGAGGGTCCCATCACTGTGGAAGACCTCCTGCATTGTCCCTGTACCCAAGAAAAGACGCCCTAGTGAGCTCAACGACTACCGACCGGTCGCTCATACCTCCCACGTAATGATGACCCTAGAGCGACTGGTCCTGGAGCTCATGTGTCCACAGGTGCAGGGTGCAATGGACCCTCTCCAGTCCGCCTATCAGGCCAAGATTGGGGTTGACGACGCTGTCTTGTACCTTCTCCACCGTGTGCTCTCCTACCTGGACGTCAGGGGCTGTGTCATCAGGGTGCTCTTCTTTGACTTTTCGAGCGCCTTCAACGCCATCCTGCCCCAGCTCCTGCAGGATAAACTGACCTCCATGGCTGTGGACCCCTACCTCGTGAGCTGGATCACGGACTACCTAAAGGACAGACCCCTGTACGTCCGTATGGGACTGTTTGTCTTCTATGGTGACCAGCAGCACGGGGGCGCCAAAGGGACCGTACTCTCCCCCATTCTCTTCACCCTCTACACATCGGACTTCAAGCACAACTCGGATACATGCCACATGTACTCCGATGACACTGCAATTGTGGCATGTATCCGGGAGGGTGATGAGGCGGCGTACAGGGCATTGGTAGCTGACTTCGTGGAGTGGTGCCAACAGAATCAGCTCCAGCTCAACATCTCCAAGACGAATGAGATGGTGCTGGATTTCCGGCAGGCACCCCCCTCTCCACACCTAGTGATTATCGAGGGCAGTGAGGTGGATTTGGTAGGTAACTAGAAGTACGTGGGACTGCAGCTAGACAGCAGACTGGACTGGTCACTCAACTCGGACTGTGTGTACAGGAAGGGGCAGAGCAGAATGTACTTCTGAGGAAGCTCGCCTCCTTCAACATCTGTCCTAAGCTCCTTCTCATGTTCTATCAGTCCGTACTCTCCCGTGTGCTGTCATACGCCATTGTGTGTTGGGGTGGCGGGGCCAGGAAAAGACATATGGACCGACTTAACAGACTCATCCGCAGAGCGGGCTCAGTGGTCGGGCTGAGCCTGGACTCTGTGGAGACACTTCTGCAGAGCAGGACCATGTCTAAAGTCAGGGCTATCATGAATAACACCAGCCACCCCCTGCACACCACCTTCTCCAAGCAGAGAAGCACCTTCAGCGGCAGACTGCTGTCACACAGTGCCTCCACAGAGAGGCTGAGGTCCTCCTTCGTGCCCTCTGCCATCAGGGGGTACAATGACTCTCTCAGGAGGAGCAGGGGGTAGGTGGCGAGGTCTGCACGCGGTCGATTGGAGGGGATGAGATGTCAGCCTGTGCTGCAGTGTAGTGGGGCCAAGGTGTTGTGATGTTTTGATATTAGATAGTGACACCTTATATTTTTGACCATTGTGAGATAGATATTAGATATTAGATGTTGTGATATTAGATAGTTGTGATAGTTGTGATATTAGACAGATTTTGTGATATTAGATAGATATTAGATGTTGTGATATTAGATAGTGATGCGTTACATTGTAAGGAGGGTGTGCCTTACCCACCATGTGAGCCTCCTGCTAATTTTCACTTGCACTTTTTATTTTTATTTTTATGTTATTTTATTTTATTTAATTTTATACTGTTTATATTTTAGTTATAATTTAGTATATGTCCTGTTAATGCTATGTGTCTGCTAGTGTAGTGTATGTCTTGTGTTATGTCCAGTATTTTATCTAGTATTTATTCATTCATTGGGGCGGCAGTGGCTCAGCGGTTGAGCCATCGTCTTGAAGACAGGATCGCCCAGCCATCGGGGGTTCGAATCCCGCTCCCGCCAGAACATCCCCCGGAGTGTGAGCTGATCGTGGGAGGTGTCGGCTCACCTCCCAGCCACTGCCGAGGCGCCCTTGAGCAAGGCGCCGTCCCCCCTACAAGATGCTCATTGGGGTGCAACCCTCGTGTGCGACCCGTCACTCCACCTCCGTTGTATCACTGTATGTCCTCTCTTACTAATTGCATGCCTACAGGCCCCTAGTGTGTGCTGTGTTCAGGGGCCTGTAACCTCTAACCCATGTGTGTAATTAACACATATATATATATATATACATGTGTGAGTGTGAGTGTAAAAAGAATTTCCCCAAGAGGGATAATTAAAGTATAGATTATTATTATTATTATTATTATTATTATTATTATTATGTAATGCCTGAGCAGTAGATATGTGCAATTTCCTCCGGAATGAATAAAGTATATATCTATCTATAGCTAACTTTGGTTGAGATTGGAGGCCTTTTATCTATCTATCTATCTATCTATCTATCTATCTATCTATCTATCTATCTATCTATCTATCTATCTATCTATCTATCTATCTATCTATGAGGCACTGCCTCATCTGCCATCATGAAAGTGAAAAATTGAAAATGGAATAAATAAATGAAATGCTAATATTTATCAAGCAATGTGTATTATAAATGTATTTTCCATTTAACATCACCAACTTGAGGTTATTTTTACTCAAAATTGCTGAATTTTCACATTTACCGCTGAAATACGGAGCAGAGACCCATGGTTAGGCACTGGCCAGCCATGCCTCACCATGGATTGTGCAATAGCTCAGATAGCTGTGCTGGTATGCTACACAGTGAGACCGTAATGCTATCTCTCTATATGTCGCTATTAAAATGGTCAAACACGTTTGCCCTATAAATTGAATTCCCGTAATTTAGCTAATGTATATAATGTACAGTGTTTTTTTGTCAACAGCTGCATGTGTGTAACGTCTTTCTTGAGTTCAGTGGTCCTGAAACCGCTGTTAAAAGGTACAAGGTGAGGCACAAAAATACCCGGCCTCATGGATAGGGGGCGCTGGTGATCCCAGGGATTCATCTTCGGACTCCTCAGCCAAAGAGTAAGTGAATGCAGGATACCATACGATCTACATTAAGTCAAGTGCAGCAATTTTTTTCTTTTCGCTCGCCTATTCAAATGGAGGATTACATATTACAAACTGAAGGAAGATATGGACAATTTCTACAAACAAGTTATTGATGTGTTTGTTCAGAAGGAGTGGCACATGGACTTCATTTACAAGTAAAGCTGACATATTAACAGGTAGGTAACATTACATTTTTTTAATCAAATATGCTTATTTGTGTGTTACAGTTTGTATGTGTAAATACTTCTGCGATGAGACTTTAACATAACCCACTCACTGTTGCTAATTAAATGGTGAATAAGCTACACTGTAAGGTTCATATTTTTGTAAAACTGATCAAGTGATCATGATGACGTCGGTGCCTCACCAGCCATGAACCTCACCGCACGTCACTGACTGTATCTATCTATCTGTCAGTGATGTGAGGTGAGCACTGATTTCATCATAATTAGATTTACAAACATATGAGCCTACACTGTTAATTATCAACAGTGATTCAGTTATTTTTAGTCTCAGAGCAGTACACGTATAGACTGTAACACGCAAATAAGCACATTTCATTAAAAAAAACGTTAAGTTGTTACCTACATGTTTGTTTATATGTTACGTTTAGACACACTGTGTGTCCAGGAGACCAGGTGGAAAGGTAGCAAGGCTAGAAGTATAGGAGCAGGGTTCAAGTTGTTCTATCATGATGTAGATAGGAAGAGAAATGGAGTAGGAGTTATATTGAAGTAGGAGTTTGTTCGGAATATCCTGTTGGTGCAGGAAACAGAGGTGATGAGGAGGTGATGGGCAGGTTTGGTATCCAGGACAGGAACGCAGAAGGACTGATGGTAGTTGACTTTGCAAAAAGGATGGAAATGGCTATAATGAATACTTTCTTCCAGAAGAGGCAGAAACATAGGGTGACCTGTAAGAGTGGTGGTAGGAGCACACAGGTAGACTACATCTTATATAGACGGTGTAATCTGAAGGAGATCAGTGACTGCAAAGTAGTGGTGGGCAACAGTGTCGCCAAACAGCATAGGATGGTGGTGTGTAGGATGACTCTGGTGGTGAGGAAAACAAAGAGGACAAAGACAGAGCGGAGGACAAAATGGTGAAAGCTGGAAAAGGGAAGTGTTGCATGACTTTTAGGAAGGAGTTGAAACAGGCTCTGGGTGGTCAGGACGTGCTGCCAGATGACTGAACAACTACAGCTAATGTGATCAGGGAGACAGGTAGGAGAGTACTTGGTCCGTCATCTGGAAGGAAAGTAGATAAGCAGACTTGTTGGTGGAATGAGGAGGTACAGGAGTGTATACAGAGAAAGAGGTTAGCTAAGAAGAAGTGGGACACTGACAGGACTGAGGAGAGTAGATGAGAGTACAGGTAGATGTAGCGTAAGGTGAATGTAGAGTAGCAAAGGCCAAACAAGGAGCTTATGATGAATTGGACAGTAAGGAGGGAGAGACTGATCTATACAGGTTGGTAAGACAGAGAGACAGAGATGGGAAGGACGTGCAGCAGGTTAGGGTGATTAAGGATAGGGATGGAGGTCTATGGACAGGTGCCAGTAGTGTGATGGGAAAATGGGAAGAGTATTTTGAAGAGTTGAACGAGGAAAATGAGAGAGAACAAAGACTAGAAGAGGTGGCTGTTGTGGACCAGGAAGTAGCAAAGATTAATCAGGATGAAGTGAGGAGGGTGTTGAAGTGAATGAAGAGTGGAAAAGCAGTCCTGCTGATATATCTGTAGAGGTTTAGAAGTGTCTAGGAGAGGTGGCAGTAGAGTTCCTGACTGAGTTGTTCAACAGGATCTTAGATAGAGAAGATGCCTGAGATTCGGAAGAGAAGTGTGCTGGTGCCCATTTTTAAGAACAAGGGAGATGTGCAGAGTTGTGGCAACTACAAAGGAATAAAGCTGGTGAGCCATACAATGAAGTTATGGGAAAGATTAGTGGAAGCTAGACTAAGGGCAGAAGTGAGCATTTGTGAGCAGCAGTATGGTTTCATGCCAAAAAAGAGTACTACAGATGCAGTATTTGCTTTGAGGATATTGATAGAGAAGTACAGCGAAGGCCAGATGGAGCTGCATTGTGTTTTAGTAGATCTGGAGAAAGATTATGACAGGGTACCTAGAGAGGAACTGTGGTATTTTATGAGGAAGTCTGGAGTGCCAGAGAAGTATGTTAGAGTGGTGCAGGACATGTATGAGGACTGCAAGACAATGGTGAGGCATGCTGTAGGTGTGACAGAGGAGTTCAAGGTGGAAGTGGGACTGCATCAGGGATCAGCTCTGAGCCCCTTCTTGTTCGCTATGGTGATGGACAGGCTGACAGATAAGGTTAGACAGGAATCTCCATGGACTATGATGTTTGCAGATGACATTGTGATCTGCAGTGAGAGCAGGGAACAGGTGGAGGAGAAGCTAGAGAGTAGAGGTTTGTCCTGGAAAGGAGAGGAATGAAGGTTAGCCGCAGTAAGATAGAGTACATGTGTGTGAATGAGAGGGACCCAAGTGGAAGAGTGAGCTTACAGGAAGAAGAGATCAAGAAAGTGGAGGATCAACAGTCCAGAGCAATGGAGAGTGTGGAAAAGAGGTGAAGAAGCGTGTACAGGCAGGATGGTATGGGTGGAGAAAACTGTCAGGTGTGATGTGTGATAGAAGAGTTTCCGCTAAAATGAAAGGAAAGGTGTACAAATCTGTGAGACCAGCGATGTTTTTTGGTCTAGAAACAGTGTCACTGAGGAAAAGACAGGAGACAAAGCTGGAGGTAGCAGAGATGAAGATGCTGAGGTTCTCTTTGCGAGTGACCAGGAAGGATAGGATCAGGAATGAGTACATCAGAGGTACAGCACATGTTAGAGGTTTTGGAGAAAAAAGTCAGAGAAGCCAGACTGAGATGGTTTGGACATGATAGTGAATACATTGGTAGAAGGATGCTGAGTTTTGAACTGCCAGGCAGGAGGCCCAGAGGAAGACCAAAGAGGGGGTTTATGGATGTAGTGAAAGTGAACATGAAGGTAGTTGGTGTTGATAGAAGAGGATGCAGAAGACAGGGTTAGATGGAGGCAACTGATTCGCTGTGGCGACCCCTGAAGGGAAAAGCCGAAAGGAAAAGAAGAAGATTATGGAAATTATCGAAATTTACTTCACAGACGAACATTTTAACATATTAATAGCGACACATAGAGAGATAGCATTGCAGTCTCACTATGTAGCATACCAGCACAGCAAGCCGAGTTATTGCGCAATCCACGGTGAGGCTCGGCTGGCTCGTGCCTCACCGCAGGTCTCTTCTCCATATTTCAGCGGTAATTGTGAAAATTCAGTGATTTTGAGTAAAAATAACCTAAAATTGGCTATGATAAATAGAAAATAACTTTATAATATGCATCATTGGATAAATGTAACTATTTAATTTATTTCTTCCATTTTTCATTTTTTTTGTCTCGATGGCAGGCGAGGCCGAGCCTCACCTGCCTCCCCTGACTGCACTTCACTGCTATCTGTCTATCTCATCTGCATATGACAACTTTTGTATGGTAAATACATGCAGCTGACAGGTATTTATTTAAAAAAAGCATAAAAATTCATGATGGCTGAACAGCAAGTTTTGTTACTAATATAACATAAAAAGAACACCTCTCGGCTGAATTTTGTCCACTGAGTTGTCAAATAACTGTAACTATAAATATTGAAGCTGATACTGCAGTCAAAATTGGTGAAAATCAAATGGCACAATTAATGGGATTTTAAAAATGTTTCAAAACATATAATGACATTCAGACATATGTAGTACTTCCCGTTGATGTGGAAAACAAAAACTGTACTAGAAATTAAAAGAGAAGACAGTTACTTTGGTCTCCCTTGACTGTAAGACAGCCACGGAAGAGCACCGATTTGCTGTAGTTACAGAAAAACCACATCCTTCTGACTTTGTTCATAGATGACTCATTCCATGACAGAGGAAACAGCTTTATGTGTTTATGTCACCTACTTGAATGTGTTCTTGGCAGCATATAACCAAACATGTAGCTTAGAGAGTAGTTGAACTACTGTATATTAAGTGTAGTCTTCTCAGTCTTTAGGACTCATTTGATTTTCTGCTCTAACTCAAAAACGTACTCCGACTTGGTCACAGCCACCAGCTGCTGCAGTATCGATCGACTTTTCAACAGGTAATGATGGATTACAGATCTGATAGATTTTAGCCCTCAGACAGGCAAGACATGACAAGGTATTCTGTTAACACAGAGAAATCCATACCAACATTTATTTGGACACCTTCCTCTCTCAGTCACTCCATCCATCATCCCTCCATCCCGTCTGTCTTCCAGTTGATTGTTCCATGTCTTCATATTAGTTTTTCTCATTACCACCATCTGTTGCCTCCATCTTCTCTTGCTTGTTTACCTTTCCTTTCATATCTTTTCATTCCATTCCCCACTTACATTTAATTTTTCTTTCTTTCCTTTGCATAAAAATTCCATCAAATTTGGAAATAGATTAATAGGTTTGATTTCTATGAGGAATATCAAAAGGGTGAAAGAAAATTATTTCTCAGATGCATAGGATTCCTGGCATGGCAAACAGTACCACACTGTCTGAAAATGTCCTGGTTATAGAAATGTGCATCTGTGAAAAATCTGTGAAAATATTGCGAAAAAATAGTTGTCATTTCATTTATCTGGGATTCAGTTAAGACCAACTAAGAAGGATGGCTTACTAGGAAATTACTTAAAGGGGTGTTTCATTGTATACCTATACAGTGGTCCTCTCTAAACCTACCAATTCCTAGAATCTAGAAAACAAACAGGCGCTGTATCAACTGCTCAGCCTACAAACAAGCTGTTTAGAATCAGCTGCTTTTGTGGCGTAATGAAAGGAGTGATTGACAAAAGTGATAGACATAGCTCAGCCCCATCTGCATCAGATGGGGCAGAGCAATGGGCGTGTTCATCCCCGCAGTGAAGTATGTGTCCAGCAGTAAGGCAGTAAGGTGACAATTTCATTTCTCAGCACTAGACATGCAAGTTGCTTGTATGTTGGTATATGTAGCCTGTATATATGTGTGTGTGTGCATGTGTTCACGTCCAATGTCCTCAGGATCATAGGAAACACATGCATTATGCTGCTGGTGACCAGCAGCACTGGGGCGCCACAAGGGACTATTCTGTCCCCCATTCTCTTCACCCTCTACACATCGGACTTCAAGCACAACTCGGATACATGCCACATACAGAAGTACTCCGATGACACTGCGATTGTGACATGTATCCGGGAGGGTGATGAGGGAGAGTACAGGACATTGGTGGCTGACTTTGTGGAGTGGTGCATCAGAATCAGCTCCAGCTCAACGTCTCCAAGACGAAGGAGATGGTGCTGGATTTCCGGCAGGCACCCCTTTCTCCACAGCCAGTGATCATCGAGGGCAGTGAGGTGGAGGTGGTAGAAAACTATAAGCACCTGGGACTGCAGCTAGACAGCAAACTGGACTGGTCACTCAACTTGGACTGCGTGTACAAGAAGGGGCAAAACAGAATGTACTTCCTGAGGAGGCTGGCCTCCTTCAACATCTGTCCTAAGCTTCTTCTCATGTTCTATCAGTCCGTACTTTTCTGTCATATGCCATTGTGTGTTGGGATGGCGGGGCCAGGAAAAGACATATGAATCATCTTAACAGACTCATCCGCAAAGCGGGCTCAGTGGTTGGTCTGAGCCTGGACTCTGTGGAGACACTTCTGCAGAGCAGGACCATGTTTAAAGTCAGGGCTATCATGAATAACACCAGCCACCCCCTGCACACCACCTTCTCCCAGCAGAGAAGCACCTTCAGTGGCAGACTGCTGTCACACAGCACCTCCACAGAGAGGCTGAGGTCCTCCTTCGTGCCCCGTGCCATCAGGGGGTACAATGACTCTGTCAGGAGGAGCGGGGGTGGGGGGGTGGCGAGGTCTGCACGTGGTTGAACAGATTTAATTTAATTTTATACTGTTTATATTTTAATTTAATGTTATACTGTTTATATTTTAATTTAATTTTATACTGTTTATTTTTAATTTTATACTGGTTATATTTTAGTTATAGTTTAGTATATAAGTCCTGTTAATGCTGCATGTGTCTGTTAGTGTAGTTTATGTCTTGTGGTATGTCCTGTGATGTCACTGTTTCTTTGTCTCCTGGTGTTTTTCCAGTATTCATTTGCTATGTAATGCCTGAGCAGTGGATTTGTACAATTTCCTCCGGGATTATTAAAGTATCTATCTATCTATCATAGATATATGCAGCCGACACATACACACATTATGTGTGTGTGTGTGTGTGTGTGTGTGTGTGTGTGTGTGTGTGTGTGTGTGTGTGTGTGTGTGTGTGTGTGTGGGTGAGAAGTGCTGATTGGAGCTGCTTAATGCAAAAAGGGGGAACTACAGTGCGCCCTCAAGCTTTGCGGTTAATGCATTCCAGGAACCACACACAATTAAGGGATCCGCGATCGAGATTGTGATCTATTTATCTTATTATTTAATTTATAAACATTTAAGAACTCTCCCCATACTGATTTTTAACCACCTTCTATCTGTATTACCTTTTCCCACACTCTTATCAACCTTTCAAAGCACTTTTGTGTCTCAAAAAAGTCCGAGACTGACAACAGAGTGCACTTCCAGATGCCGTCAGACAATAGAATGCGAGTACGGTATCACGTGACTACCGACCAAAAATCCGTGGTAAGGTGGAGTCGTGAGCGTTGATGCGCGAACACGCAAGGGTGCACTGTACTCACATGTGGTGTGCAGTTCAAAACACAAACTAGTCAAGCAATACGGCATTTTATGTACATTTAGACATCAATCAGCGGCTGTTCATATCTGCTAATGTTCATATCTCTGGGATTACCGTGTATATCCACCGTAAACCTTAGCCCATGCTACTTGTAGCCATATCCTCTCTATCAAAAGGGGCATGTTACAGGCATTGACAACTGGAGATCATTAGCATTTAATGGCTAGCCCAGAAAAACAACTGTTCACAGGAGAGCTCATCTGAGTGACTTATAGACACCTGAAATTCAGGACCATGGATCAATTTGGCTCAATACATTTCAAATACCGTGTAGTTGGATTTTAATTAATTAATTAGTGAATTAATTAAAGACGGTATAAAAAGGGACCTTTACGATGTTGCTTTAGAAGTCCAATGATATAACTAAAGCTGTGCTTTGAACTCTTTATTATCTTTCTGTGACGCTTGCAAAACAATGGCTGTTTTATTCATTCTGTTTCTGTCATTGTTTGTGTTTATTTGTGTGTACCCTGCCTCTCCTACATGGCCAGCTTGTGTTAGGCTCCCGTAACACCCGTGATCCACAATCCAGAACAGTGGCTGAAGATGAGGCAGTTACGGTTGTCTTGTCTTAAAGAAAATGGATGGATGGAGGAAAAATTGATGAAAGACAAATAGAATAGGATTCTTCTATTTGTTACATGTCTTCATAAGAAATGCAAGTTTTTATCTTCCAATTCTTTTGATAGCGGGGGATGATGCAGACGCATAAAGAGAAGCTCACTGTAGCTCATTCACCATATTTGTAAATCTGACTGTGATGAAGTCAGCGCCTCATCACCCATGAACCTCACCGCTCATCACTGAACAAATAAATAAACATGAAGTTAAGCTCAGCTAACAAAATCGACGTGTGTTACATCTCCAGAGACTACGCAAGACCAGTCTGCCTTTCCAAGCTAAGTTCGAGATTTGTCATGCAATATGAGGTACAGATTAATCACTTCAACATAACAAGAACAGTAAATACAATAATATGGTCCAGTGCATATTTGTTCTTGTACACTGTACCTCGTAAATCTTCTATAGGCATTTCTTATTGAGTATATATTGTATATAGGTAGAAAGAGATTTCACATATACAGGCATTATATTTATATAATGACACACTTTTCCAGTTTGGGGGTCACTGCCCCAAGTGCTCCTACTACCACGATGACCACATTAACCTTGATCTTCCACATGTTTTCCAACTGTTCTTTCAACCTTTGATACTTCTCAATCTTTTCGTGTTCCTTCTTCCTGATGTTGGCGTCAGCTGGAATTGCCACATCTATCACCACTGCTCTCTTCTGCTCTTTGTCCATCACCACTATGTCCGGTTTGTTAGCCAGTAGCTGTTTGTCGGTCTGGAAGCTGAAGTCCCACAGGATCTTAGCCTTGCCGTTCTCAACCACCTTCGGTGGTATGTTCCATTGGGATTTGGGTACTTCTAGTCCATACTGGGTACAGATGTTCCTGTACACTATCACAGCTACTTGGTTGTGCCTTTCCATGTATGCTGAGCTGGTGAGCATCTTACACCCGGCTACCACATGCTGGACTGTCTCTGGGGCTTCTTTACATAGCCTGCACCTTGGGTCAGATCTACTGTGGTAGATATTGGCCTCAGTTGCGCTTGTACTTAGGGCCTGTTCTTGTGCTGCCATGATCAGTACCTCTGTGCTGTCTGTTAGTCCAGCTTTGCCCAGCCATAGGTAGGTCTTCTTGATATCAGTCACTTCCTCTATCAGCCACTTCCTCTATCTGATGGTGGTACATGTCATGTAGGGGGGATTGTCCCTCCATGTTTTCTCCTCCACCTCTCTCTCATCAGGTTTCTGCTGTCTAAGGCATTCACTGAGCAGTTCATCTTTTGGGGACATCTTCCTGATGTAGTCTTGGATTTTTGATGTTTCATCCTAGAATGACCCATGTGTGGAGAAAAACATTTGGAGTATGAACTGGTAGTGGAACATGCCAGTTCACCCCCAGAGCACTGCTGAAGTACCCTTGAGCAAGGCACCATCCCATATGTTCATATGCTCATTGGGTGCACCACGAAGGAGCTGCCCACAGCTCTACCTCCCCATCATTTGCATACCTACAGTCCCTGTGTGTGTCTGTGTGTGTGTGTTATGGGCCTGTACCAACATATATATAAATATTTTGGGCATTACTGATGTTGATTTCATTTGATTTCATTTCAATAATGCAGTATAATAATGCAGTATCTTAACCTTTTTGGAAACAGTGTTGTACAATGTAGAGTGGAGAGAAGAGAAACTCTGAAAGGGTCCATGAAACTTTGGTATCAATATTTTTCGTAGATTTGGCATGACAGGGCCGTTGTACAACTGTGACCTCTCTGCTTCCCCTTGGGGCATCATTGATTAAAATGAACCTGGTACTTTTATATAAGCCACAAAGAAACCACAAGTTTAATATTCACAGTTTAATAGAGGTTCCATCTCTATTGCTTTTTATTTAATTTCAACAGTGCAGGTCATGCTAATGTTTGCCTAATGTTCCACTTTCAGACAGATATTAGAAGCTTAATTTAGGATTTGTCAAGATGACCCTTCAAAATTTTATACTCAATACATGAAATATATTGCATTGTGTTGTAAAGCGCTATTCTATCACAACGTAATGGAGTCTACAACTGTAGTTTGTACAAACACACTTGAAAAGTTGATTTTGACTGTAACTTGTACTGCAGCAGTACCCATTATCCCTCACTCCAACATTCTGGCCAGTTGAACTCGGAATCCATGAAGCCATGACTATTTCCATAATTAAAGGAACTCATCTGAAAACTGCTGAAAACGGAGGGTGTCATCACACTGTCTAGAAATGATTTTCATCTGAAAAACAAAAATAAAGGAAGGCAAAATGAATACTTGCAAATAATACAAACCTCTAATATCTAATTGGATAGGGGCCAAAGTAAATGAACTGTCCATACTGATTTATTATGATTGAAAAAGAAAACATTCACAGGAATTTTGGTGATGACTATATATTACAAAATGTGTCATAGATTCACACTTTTAAGTAATATTCACACAAAAGGTTGCATCTGTGCCGAACACAGATGCAACCTTTTGTGGTGATACCAGTAGAGACTGTCCTATTGGTGGCCGAAAACTAAATGTGGTGTTACAATATGTTTTTAAATTTAATTTTATGCTGAAGTGAATCCATATGCAATGTCTACACTAATAATGCCTCTCACGTATTAAGTCTAAGAGTATATAGGGTAATGTGCAGCCTTGTGTCAGATTCTGACACAAGGTCCTTGATAAATCTGTCACACACAGATTTATCAAACGATCAGATTTCTATACATTCATGAGACAGACAGCAAAATGTATGGCTGATAAATACAAGCATTAACCTAGGAAATTGTATCAATAGCTAAACTCCCAATTAATATAAATCCCTCACCTGTGTCCACATTGTTCTGTGATTTTAGCTAGACACGGCACTCCTGACAACCTACAGGTCTCCTGACTGCACCCCCCAAACACACACATACACCCAAAGTGCACACACACACACACACACACACGCACGCACGCACGCACGCTCGCACGCACGCACGCACGCACGCACGCACGCACGCACACACACACACACACACACACACCATTGTCTCCAACTCTCTTCTCTTCATCAATTATTTTCTTACAGCTCGGAAAATATATTAAGCAAAGTTTCTTGGAGAACTTTGCTTGGACTGCTGTGGTGTATTTGCAAGTTGTTTTTATATTTCCCTCCATACAACATTGGGATTTCAATGAAATATCTTTACCCAGTTGAGTGCTTTTGATAAGAAGACAGAATACATTAGAGGTGTGGTAAAAAAAAAAAAAAATTAAAAAGGCTTTGTGATTGCACACTTATATGACAGGTCTTGTTGCCCAATTCCCATATCTAATTTTTTGACCACCTGCTTACATCTACCTCTTTCTGCATTTGGAGTAAAATCAGCATGTAATGACATAGAAGACTGTGAAATAGGGCTAATTTTTCAAACTGTTGCTGTCCAAAGCATTTAAACAGGTATGAAAATAATGATTGCACTTTAATGCGGCGCAAAAGGAAGACAGTCCTTTTTGTATAAAGACGTATGGATGTGGCAAACGACCATGTTGAAAGAAACTTTTGATGTATTATGCGAGAGGTAATCATAATGACTTTCCTAGGAACATTCAACATTCCACTAGGCGATCCCAGTGCTGAAGCAAGTTGGAGTCAGACTATGATGGCTTGCTGCTGGAGCTTATGGCACACTGACACATCTGTTTGCATCAGAATGTCTGATACTCCAGGAATTTTCCCGTGGGATATGATACAAGATGATGCATGCATCAAGCCACCAGAAAGTGTGATACAAGATGATGCATGCATCAATCCAGCAGAAAGTGAGGATCTCTACACCAGAGTCTGTGAGTGTCAGCAGCATTCACATGTGTCCTCTGACCAGAGCCCTTATCCTCCATTAAAAGATGAGAAGATAAAAAGAAAGACCTGTGCACATGGATGGCTTTCTGTGTTCACGTGTCTTCTTCATTCAACCTTATTGCATTTCCAAGGACATATGACTTGTTTTGACATAGATACTGTATCTGGTCTGTCCACTTAGATGACAGATACTAATGCACATATTAGATACATGTCTAATTTACACCCGCATATACAGTACATGAGGTCTGTTCAAGGTTGGATCTATGGACAGGACAGATGCTTGTGTATATGGAATCCTTTTTTGTTGTTGCAATGACTATGTGAGTTAGCTTATGCATATGGCAGATAAATTGTGCCAGGAGCATTCTGGCACATACAACATTATTCATGCCATCATTTCATCATAACTGTCATGTGTGGATGTTATGGCCTTTAGCTCGTGGTGGAAAAGGGAACATGCATGATTGGAGATGTTGCTGGTAACTTAAAGTTACTTTTTAACACATAGCTGATTCATCAACAAACAATACGAAATGAGATATGAAAATCTAACATGAGAGACTGGGCCGATGGGTGCTTTACAAAAGAAAGACACAAACAGAACAAAGAGAAGACTTTGTCAATTTGAGCTGTAAGGTAACTAAGACCTAAAATAAAAGAGATGGCAAAATCTTAAGCTCCTACTACTACAATTTTTCAAACCTAGAATAAATAGGAATCAAAGTCAGCACCCCTTTTCCTGGTGTATCTAAATAGGAAGTTAACCCTAACGTGAGTTTGTTAATGTTATCAGTATTGAAACAGTATCCCTGGTCCGATTTCTCCTCAAAAGTACCTCAGTTAAGACAGAACAAATAAGTACAATAAGTACAAGACACATGTATGGCAGACTGTGAGTCTAAGTGACAGCCGCCCTGACTGACATGCTCATGGAGCTTATATAGTCTAATCCCAATTGCATCCCAGTGATTGGTGGCCAGATTGGTGGCCAGGACAACACCAATCAGCAGGCCATATATAATGCTGGAGCTGAGGTAGTTCACTCCCCCCTCTGCCAGAACAGTCACAACGGTGTAGCTCTGTAAATGTTACAGACATGGAAAATTGGAAGACATGTTCATTTAAGGTTTGTTTGGTTTTTTTGCATTCTGCTCACTGCTACCATAGTAGGTAAGTTTTCCAGTTGATTACCTACTGTGTCCTCAAGCATCACAACACTTCCAGTCTTTCTTTTTTATTTGTGATCGAGGCGGAGTGCTGGGTATTCAGAGACAGGATGACAGAGATCTACATTGTCCATTCCCTTCATTTTGGTGCAAAAAAATGATATCCTTGTGATTAGGAAGGGTACTGGTTTCAATTTCAGTCCTTGAGGTTACTGCTGCTAATGACTCAGGTTCAAACGAGGCAACATGTCTCTACTGATTAACTCAGAGCTAGAAAACACTTTGGAAACTTTGGAGTTAAAGGATTGCAATGTCCTCTTAGTTTGCCCTGATCAACTGTCTGAAGATTCTTCAAAGTCACACCACATTGAGATACTGTAAGTGGTCGGCCCAGCATTAATAAGCATTTTGACTTACATAGACTCTGATTCCTCCTGCAATGTTTTTGAACATCCAAACCCCAAGGATCAAATTTGATTAATCTAAATCTTAACAGGCTTCCAACATGAATTATTAGATGATTATATTTCTAGGCCAGTTTGCCTCTCTCCATTCACTCTCCACTCCAATGCTCTGTAATATCAAATACAATATCACACTCTATTGAGCCCAAAAAAATAGTATTCATCCTTTTTTTTGCATCTCTCGAGATAAATCCATAATTTCTCAACCAGTGAAACTGATCTGTTAAAGTCAGTGCGCACACTCTTTGGGGAGAGGCAGAGATGAAAGGAATACTAAATATGTCTAAGTTTGTTGTGCCTCCAGTAGAACTACAACAGAACTCACTGTCACTGTACACACAGTTATCTTTGTTTGTGTAAATGTACATTTTTGTTTTGATTTTTCAGTTTTAATAAATGCATTTGTGTATTAAAACTTCATATATTTCACTTGATACTGTGAACATGTTCAAGATGGCGATCTTCAGCCTTGTACTTGATGTGACCTGAATTCCCATGTCAGATTGCAACATTCACCAGTCTTGAAGAGTTTACCATTTTGATTTTCTGTCTTTAAAGGTTTTTATGATCTCTTTTAAGACAGTGAGTAATACCAAGAAATTTTAATTATCCAAGAGTAGCAGATCCAGAGAAAACACTTTCCTTTTAACACACTCTGCATTGCTTTATGGATTTACTTCAATAATCCAGATCAAATCCAATAACTGCAAAATGCGAAAATGGCTTTTATTATCACAACATTCCTAGAACACTTACAAAAAATTTTAAGAACACACTGCGGCAGCTTTTTTTGTTTGTTTGTTTTTTGTTTTCAACAAAAAGATCATTGTGATGTAAGAGGACAATGACAATGTCAGTGGTTGTTTTGACATATATTTACTAACCTCATTTTCATTCCACCTAGGATTCAAGGTTGGCTAATGATACACTACTTCATGTATATGCTTCATATTTAATCTAATTTATCATCTTATATGACTCTGAGCTGGTTTATTCACTAATGTGCCATGCTTTATACTCATTCAAAAGCTCACTGTCAGCTGTTGTCACAGTGTTTTACTGGAGCTTCTTTTGCATAAAGGCTTTGTAACTTAAGTGCTTTGGGCATTAGCATCAGCTGTACAGACAAAGTGATCCCAACCTACAGTAGAAAGGAGCTCATTATGTTAACCAGTACACTGCGTGAATGTGTTATTTGTGAGAATGACATGCTGTTGCTGTTCCCTGTAGTGGACATGTAAGGCATCACTTCTCTTTGGCAGTCAAAAAAAAAGGGGAAAAAAGCACTTTTTATCAGAAGAGATGCATGCAACACAACTTGTCTTTCTGACAATAGACCCACATGTTTGAACCAGCTACATTGCCAGTTCATTCATTCATCATCAATACCCACTTTGTCCGCTGTCGCGAGTGGCGGGCAGCTGGATCCTATCTCAGCCGAGGTGGGAGGAAGCTGGAGAACCCGGAGAGAACAAACACAAACACGGGGAGAATCGTGTCTGCATGAACAGGGGACAATCTTGCTGTGTGGCGACAACGCTACCCACTCTACCGCCCTACATTGCCGGTTGTTACACGTAATGGATAAATCAAGAAAATGTATTGATTTTTTCTTCACAATCAGTTCCACCGGAGACACATTTGTCCAATAAAACGGTTTTAAAAAAGTATATTTTGACATACTTTTTGACAGTAGTCTAGAGCCATGTTAGCAGTCCTGAGGTTATACGATATACCTTTATGAGTGCTTTGAGCTAAGTACGGACATTATGATTACACAGTAACATGCAGGTGCCATACATGTATCCATGCGGGATACATGTATGGCAAAAGATGTAGCTATATGTATTTGACATAAGCTAGTGCTACAAAAAAAAGTCATTGTTAACATTGTCATGAAGTCTATGTAATGTGCAATGATTTTGTGCAATTTCCTGAAGAGCAGTGAAGAAACAGCCATGTGAGGATAAATTTAAAGGTCTAAATGTTGTTGCTTCTGTTGTTTTTTTTATGATCACACAGGTGAAATAAATATGAATTAGAGCCTGTAGCAAATTTATTTTCTGCACATACAGCTCACACTACTAGAGGAATTACTGTTTCCTTATATACCAAATTTTTGCTCATTGTAAATCATCTTAGGACTGAGAAGTTAATTAATTACTTTTTCATGAGATTACTTCATTCTATAATTATTGCTACCTTGAAAAGGACACAGCACACACACTGTAATAATTCCAGGCTTTTGATAGTCTTGACTTCCTTATGTATTTGTGAGAGTATTTTAATTCAATAGTAGTGGAGAATTGAATTTCATGGATAGAATAAGTGTAGATAAATCATTAGTTATTTCATTTAATCCTGACATTGCATGAATAAGCAGAACAAATACTATAATTAATGGGGGTCTGGATCACTCTTCCTTAGGCATGGATATCAGTTATATGGAAATGTGGAAGACTTAACTTTTATTGTTGATGTATTTGAGTCATTGTTGCTCTGGTTGGTCATGCTCTTTACTTGACCAGTTGGCTAAGGGTGCATTTGTTTGTTTGTAGACATGAACTCAATTAATGGATTGGAAGTTACAGATCTTTCTCCAATCTTCCCTTTCTTCAGGTGGATTTTCATCTCATTTCTGTCTTCAGTCCTTGTACATCTTATAAGGATTTGTGCATTGCCAAATGCCATTTTATGTAATTAACATTATCATAGGAGGATACAGAACTCGTACACTCACTCCTCTCTTCTACCTGATCTTCTACCTGATTGTTAATATTAATTTATTAATATTAACAATCTATGTAATGTTCAAATGGAGTATTGTTTGGGAAATACTAATGAAAAAATGTGTTCTTTTTAAATATATGCTGCTTAGAATATACAATGTTTTGAATGTGTAAATCAGTTCCTTCAACAAAAACAGACAAAAGACTAGTTTTGAGTGTGGGAAACTAGCAAGGATTAACAATGTAATCTGCTGTGCCTTTCTTTTTTTTCCAAAAAAAAGTACTTTGGCTGTTTTGTCTTTCAGTTTTCATCATGCAATATCATAAATAATAAAACTACATTGAATAAAAAGTCATAGCTGTAGATTGGTAAATACTGTCTCCTCAGAGAAGGAACATCCAGTACTTTAAACAAAGACAGACAAAGCCGTTCATTTTGAACTAAATTATACCGTATTGTAATGTAATATTCATAGTGATGAAAAATTACAAGAAAGAAGATACAGATGAGAAATGGCAAGCAAAACATGACAAAAGCGAATAAGTTAAGAACTATGCCAGAAATGACAAACTAAATCCAGAACCAGGAGAATATACATCCAATGGCTTCAAAAACATTTCTGCAAATGATGTGATAATAATGACACCAACTAGTAACATGAACCAGGAAATCACCAAATTAAAGTAAGACCTTGACAGTGTGGAATTAAAAGCAAGGTTCACAGCAAATGATTTGGTTTACAAGTTTGAGAAACACTGCACGGCCCTACGCTTGAAGAGAAGAAATCCTGTATTTCTTTTTACCTCTTTAATTTTCTAGTAACTCATTTTATGGCTCTCAGTTGATTCCCTGGGTGGACTCACACAAAGCAGTTGATGTGTCAGCACATTTCTCCTTATGAGAGATTCAAAAGAGTTCAGTCAGTGCTGCACACTTGGTTGATTGAGGCAGCTTGAACCCCAGGAAAACAATCAACAGCAAGAAATAACTTTGAAAAAAATGTCTTAGCTATGCCAAGATTTGCATAAAAGTATCATTCCAAGATGCAGAGTGGTTTACGTCAAATTATTCAACAGTTTTGTTAAGCCATTTCTACAATATATCAAGATTGTTCAAAAAGGAGAAACGCTTAATGCGAATATTAATTCAAAATATGATTGAATAAGCCAAGCTGCTATGACAAAATTGAAAAAAATATTCAATTGAAGATGGTTATACACTTTCACTAAGACAAACTGAAATGTACATGTGTATGTGTAAGAAGCTGAATGATGCAGTTGGGGAATTGAGTTGAATTGAGTAACCAGGTTACTACTGGTAAGAATATAGAGAAAGAGGGTCACTGAAGTACTGGACAAAAGGGATGAAACAGCAAGAAGGTGAGAGGCATGAACAAAGAGAGGAAATGAAATAAAATAATTTATGCAACAACATTAGTCTGTCTTTCAAAGCAGTTCTCCTCATAATGACTGTGTCTAAATATATTTTTTGTGGACAAAAGGTACAACTGTGGGTGAACAGAAACAGCAGTAATCCAAACGGTCAAGTGGAACAACATGTTAGGAATCTCTTCCTTCAGAAGCGAAACAAGCGCAACCATGGAGGGAACCTACAACCATGATTAACGTTATTACTAAATACGTTATTATTATCGCGGATTTGTTGTAGGCAGTCACATGATACCGTACGCGCATTTTTTTTGCTGACGGGCATCGAGAAGTGCGCTCATTCCGTGAGTCTCGTACACAAAAGTGCTTTAAATAGTCAATAAGGGTGTGGGGGAAAAGGTAAGATTGTTTTATGCTTTAATAATCAAACCCAGGAATTAATTCTGCAGTACAACTAATGATGGACTGATCAGTAGAAATGTTTAATCTAGTAAGTTTCTATTTAATATTAGTATGATTATAATGTATGAATTTTGTGAGTCTGACACAAAGCTGTTTAAGTAACCACCTATTGCTGGATTGCTAATCAATCTTGTATTTGTAAAAATAATTTGCACAGATGATTTGCCAAGATACTACAGATTTATTACATCCTGCGAAGTGGTTATGTATTGTAATTATCAGTTTTGTGTGTTCGTCCGTTCGTCCACCAAATATCTTCACAATTGTTGCAGATAGAAAGATGAAACAAAAAGCACATTACTCGGGCGACAAAGGGGATGAAAATGAGATGATGACCTTGACCTTGAGAAAAGTAGGTCAAGGTCAAATTTAAACTTTTTTACACTCAGGAACCAGATACAATAGAAAGAAGAGGGAAAAGGCCGGTGTGAGTAAGACCATAGATCAAAGCTACTGCTTCGATCTGTGACATTAGGTCAGAATAAAATTTTGAATTCAGGTGTGTCGTGGGACGTCTGACTGCCTTGGGCTCGTAACCAATTACAGTGTGTTTGGTAGTATGAAAATTATGTTCCTCTAGAAATGCAAAGCAGGAGAGGAACACAAAATATTTGTTAATGTTTGTTAATTTGTTAATATTGTTTAATGCAATTTCCTCTGGGATTAATAAAGTATCTATCTATCTATCTAAAACTCTGGAGTCAAAACAGGTAAGAAAGAAGGGAGAGGAAATAGTTAAACAAGAATGAGAGGGCAGAAAGTAGAGGTGACACCAAGAGCTCCAAATGAGCAACTACCTCAAACATCATCGATACTGGTGAAGCTTGACCAACATTTTTCAGGGACCCAAAATAGCAGTAGTAAGTTATGCAAACTGTGTTCACAATGTGATAAATGTGTACTTTGCATTGCTGAGTAGTTTTTTAGCTGTATTGTACAGTATTTGTATACAGTGATGTGATATACAGTATATGTGATATTTTTACTTAACATTTCCTTGAAAAGCATCTTGAGCACATGGACACAGGTTTTCCACTTTCCTTCAAAACTAGTTTGTGGGACACAAATGGCATTGATATATTTACTTATTTATATACAAAACTGAAACATAGTACATATTTTCCAAGTGACTTTAGTAAGCCAAATAATGCATTTTGTTTGCTCTAACTAATGCGTGTAGTAGTGTGCAATAAACGCTGTTTATTGAGAAATACTGTCCTTGAGAAAGCCATTTTGTTGGGTACATTGTCACAACCCCCTCCATCCATCACCATATGTTGTTGACTTCACTGCTCCACTGAATTTTATTTCAGTCTAAGTATTAAATATTTCTACTGTACATACGAACATGATGAAGTGTTCTTTGTTTTCACAAAGGAATAATGAACACTGGAAGCACTTCTACTTAGGTCATACATAATAAAAAGTTGAGATCAGAACAGTTTCATTGAAGCAAAATCTTTTTTGCCATAATTCCAATCATTTTACAAACTTATACAATGCACTCTTGTTACCCGTGCTTAAGGAGTTCCAGGAACCACACGCAAATAACGAATTCCGCTATATAACGCAAAACTATTTATCTCATTATTTGCGAGAATTTAAACGTTTATGAACCCTCCCCATACTGAAATTAAACCACCTTCTATCTGTATTGCCTTTTCCTAAACTCATATCGACTGTTTAAAGCACTTTTGTGTCTCACGGAGGTGCACTGCCTTCCAAGACTTACGGAATGTAACACACTTCCGGATGCCGTCAACCAATAGAATGCAAGTATGGTATCACGTGACTACCTACTAAAAATCTCCGATGATGTGAATCTCGTGATGCGCGAATGAACGAGGGGCTACTGTATTATGTTTCCACTTGAGCATTTGGTCATCACAGCAAGCTGGAACATTATGATTTATGGAGGCCTTTATGGTGTCACAGTCCCTGCCTCTCATTCCCCTCTTGTCACACTGCTGCAGTATTTTTCTTCTCTCCCTCCCTCTGCTCCACTCTACCTGCAGGCCACGCCTACTGCACCAGCCCACTCTGCTCACCTGCTGCAGATCACTGCAATCAGGCCTGCATATAGTCTCTCCAGCACCTTCACGCCTTGCCTGATTGTTCTTCAGCATCATGCGAGACTTTCCAGCATTCATTCCCTGTCTGATCTCCCAGTGTCAACTCTGCCTGTCCCTGACCTGCCATCCTCATCTGCCTCCTGGTAATCTCACCTCCCTTCTGTCCCTGACCTCGTGCTCTGGCTCAGCGTCTCTGGTATCTGCCTGCTCGTCTGGTTTTGACTACGCCTGGCCTCGTCTCCTCTCCTGTCTGCTCCCCAATGGTGCCTCTGTCTTTGCTGACTGCTCACCTGGCTACAACCCCTTCGCCTGTCTCCGACCTCGCTTCAGCTCACTCCTCGTCGGCCTCACAGCACGTGCAGCCAGCTCTCCAGAATGCAGAGCGTCCTGCTCGTCTTCTTGGTGAAAATAAAATACCAACTGTTCCTGTGCGCCTGTGTACTGCATTTGGGTCCAAACTACACCCGTTTCAGTGAGATCATTTTCGGACAACCCATATTTATTCTGAATGCGCAAGGTTTAGTGGATAATTAATTCATGTCTGTAGCTACTGGAGATATTGTATAAATGTTTTTATGACCAGATTATCGCGTGATTATGGCACTCGCAAAAAGTAAACAATATCAAACGTGATAGACAGGTCATTTTACTGAGAAGATCTGTGACACTGAAATAAAACATACAAAAACAGCATGTCAGGTTCTGATCCTTATACATTCCTAAATACAAGACATATTGATATAATTTGGAGTTGTTATTAATTCCACACAGTCCCAACAGTAACAAATGGCGGCTAGCTCAATACTAACATAATATGGAAAATCCCATTGACGGGCTCGCGCATTAGCATCGGTAGCGCGATTAACTTTTCCATACACACAGTAAACCAAAATGGGACATTATAACAAGCAAACAATATTAAAAGTGATAGACAGCTCAATTGATTTGAATTGAAATAATGTTGTCATCGGAAACTGAAGACGAGTTCCCTTTGAACCCACCTGGGGGTGTATTTATTCCATATAAATACCCCCCGATGAACAAGGAGGATGAGAGTTTGGACATCTAGCGACTCATTCTAGGTGTCTTTATCTGATTCTGATTCTGACAGAGATATCCAACTAGTTATAATGTCCCGTTTTAGTTTACTGCGTGGAAAAGTTAATCGACAGAAAAATGTGTTTCGAATGAATGTGACTTTAACTGTTATCCATCCACCTATCTATATTCTCGCAGATAAAACAATTACAATCGTCTCATGAACAGCCGCTTATTTGCCTTGCAGGTCACGGGTCCGCTTACGCTTAGCTGGCTATCAGCAAGAGGCATGATACTGTACATTCGGAATGAGACACCAGCCCATTGTGGGACCACAAGAAAGACAACCATTTACTGTATGCACACACACTAACACCTATGGGCAATATGATGTGATCAGTTCACCTAAGCTGCATGTTTTATCAGGGGGAGGAAACCAGAGAACCCACACAGACATGGGGAGAAAACACAAAATCCACAAAAAAAGGAATTGAACTTTCCACTGTGCCACCTTGCTGCCCTTCAGCTGTTGTACATTGTGAAAATTACAACAAGGCTGGTCTACTGTGAAGAAGCTATGTGGCCTTCAGGGACAAACAGTACCACAATGATCAAAGATCCCAGAGAGAATGCTACCTTTGAAAGCCTTTATTTGTTGATAAGACACATGCTGTTTCAATTCATAAAATTCCATTCACATGTTGTCATAATCTGAATGGAAATCTGATTATGACTCATTTCTAAGTGAGTCTTGAATAACTCTGAACATCTATTAGTGATCTAACTTGGTCAAGGGCAGACTTGGGAATTAATAAGAATGTAAAAATCTGTTTAAATCCATGAGTATCTATGTAAACACTTTCTTCATGAGACATTCCACAACAAGTTCAAAAGGTTTCCACCATGCTTTTCTTCTTTACTCATCCAAGCCATCATACATCCCTAAAACCACTTATTTACAATTCATCATAGGATTATTTCTTGCTACTAATATCTTTGTACACCATTTCATAAAGTTCTACCCTTATTTATGATTCTTCCTTTTGCTCTGGAGGTCTATTTCACCTTTGTTTTACAGTGTAGTGAATAAAAATACAAGCGATATATACATTTTAACTAGTCTTGAGAATTTTTTTATATATAGCTCAAAATATGTGCTTTATGCTAGAGCATACTTGGAAGGGGGTGTTTGAAAGATTAATAAATTTACGTTTTCTCAAGCATGCAGAAGTCAAGATGCAAAGTTTGTGAAATGTAGCTTGCTTGATGTACTGCAGGAGTGTGAAAAGATGCTTTCTGTAAAGCAGCCTTGAAGTGCAAATAACAAACAACACATTGAAAAACGCAACAGCAAATAACAAAGTGACTCAGAAAGTGGAATAAATTGCAAATTAAAAAAGGGAGAACATGACAAAAAAGAAATCACAAAATAAATGTCTACAAAGAAAATTCAGACATTTCCATTGAAAAATGTCATGTTTATTTATTTTGACATATTAAAGCCTTAATGACATATGTATCATTTTCTTTTTGTTAAACAGAAGGACAGTGCATAACTGATTGATCATATCAGTTGAGTGTGAGCTGTGTGTGTGTGTGTGTGTGTGTGTGTGTGTGTGTGTGTGTGTGTGTGTGTGTGTGTGTGTGTGTGTGTGTGTGTGTGTGTGTGTGTGTGTGTGTGTGTGTGTGTGTGTGTGCCCCACATCACATTGGCAGGTCAACACATCTTGGATGGTAGATTACGGAGCAGGACTTGGCCAGACTTCTGCTGCCAACTGGGGACAAACAGCAGGAGTCAACCAGGCTGATGCTGTGGGAGATGTAGCTTGGCTGGGTTTAAACCATACCGACAAAGTGACAGGGTTATCAATGAAGTCTCTGAACCACTGAGGCAATGAACTCTTAAGCCATGGTTATGATAAAATCTTCATGTGAAAGACACAGAGCAGTGTGTTGCACTTGCACAGCCAGATTCTCAGAAGACACCGAAAGGGGTGCAAGATGGATCAAACATTTTGAGTCCATACATGTCAGTGTGTTCTCTAGTGATGGGAACACCATTTAAAATTAATATCCAGTCCTGACTTATTTCCTCATCAACAAAAATATAAAAATTGACAGGACTAATACTATGTTTTTTAAAAAAAATTATTTTTCGCAATTATCAGGAAAAACAGGTAGTACTCACCTTACGAACATAATTGGTTCCATGAGGCTGTTCATGAGCACAATTGTTAATAAGTTGTTCTTTATTAAATTCCAAAGTATAATCACCATTTGAGGTTATTTAAATATCATTACCATTCTAATATGAAAGTACTATTCTCTAAGACCTACCAAACCAATGACAAGACATAAAAACAACACAAAGAAAATAAAATATTAGTTGTACCATCATGTAACTGACATCTCTACCACTGCTGGATGAATTTTCTTTCTCTAGATTATTTTTAAAAAAGTTTTTGTCATTATAATATTATCTGCCAATTTAGGAGCATCGCACTTTTAAATGTGGAAGGGAAAATCCTCTTCTCCATCATGGCCAAGAGGTTGACCAGCTACCTCACGAGTAAAAGCTACATAGACACCAGCTGTCAGAAGGCGGGCATCCCAGGATTCCCAGGGTGCGTGGAGCACTCAGCTGTCAACAGCAGCGTGTACAACAAGACTGCTGAAGAGGTTTGACGAGCTTGTTGGCTGGGCGAGAATGAAGGTCAAACCATCCAAGTCCCGAAGCCTGTCCCTCAGGAAAGGGTTCAGGAACGACCACACCATCTTCACTGCGGACGGAGAGGAGATTCCACTGTTATTGAAGCAACCCATCCGTAGCCTGGGGCGTGCCTACACAGCAGATCTCTCTGACAAGCAAGCGGGAGAGGCTGTGAGGAAGCAGCTCGCAGATGGCTTGACCAGGATCCATCGAAGCCAGCTCCTAGACAAATACAAAGTTTGGTGCTACCAGCACACACTCTACCATCAGATGATGTGGCCGCTTAAGGTGTGCGAGGTTCCTTCTTCATTTGCAAGCAAGCTGGACCAACTGGCAAACTCCTTTATTAGGAACTGGCTTGGGCTGCCAAGATGCCTCTCAGAAGTGGGCCTCTTCGGTCAGAGCGCACTCCATCTGCTGCTGCACTCCATCAGCCTGGGATATAAGAAGGAGAAGGCCCGGATGGTGTTGGAGTTGAGGGAATCCTCCGACCACCTGGTCAGGGCAGCAGGAACCAAAGTTCGAACAGGAAGGAGGTGGAGAGCAGAGGCAGAGGTCGACCAGGCAATCTGCAGGCTAAAGCATCTCGAGCGAGACTCCCCTCTTCTGGTCTAAGGCCTCCAAGTGGGAGAGAAAAGCCATGGTGGTGACGGAGGTGGCAAGGTCTGAGCGGGAATGCTATACCATCAAAGCGGTGTCCCAGAGCAGACAGGGAGGCTGGACAACATGGGAAGGTGTCATGGACAGGGCTATGTCCTGGCCCGACCTGTGGAAGACCCCTCAAGCCAGGCTCAGCTTCCTCATCAGAGCAACGTACAACACGCTACCTTGCCCCCAAAATCTCCACCTGTGGTTCGGCACTGAAGAGATCTGCCCCCTCTGTAACACCATCAATGTCAGCCTCCGGCATATCTTGTCAGGGTGCAAGACGGCGCTGTCCCAAGGCTGCTATAGATGGTGGCACGACGCTGTCCTGAAGAAGCTGGCAGAGGTTGCCGAGTCATGCAGACGGGAAGCGAACAGCCGGCCAGCTACCCCAGCAAGACACACCATTCAGTTCGCAAGGGCTGGCGAGAACATCAATGTCCCCAGCCCATCAAACATGGGTAGGCTTCTCTCACCTGTCAGCGAGTGGGGTATGAGAGTCGACCTCGGAAGGCAGCTGCAGTTCCCCAGGGAGATCGCTGAAACATAATTGCGGCCAGACGTGGTGCTGTGGTCTGCGGCCAGCAGGGCGGTCCTCTTGGTGGAGCTCACTGTCCCGTGGGAGGTGGGATAGAGGCAGCATACGAGAGGAAAAGGGCAAAGTATTCAGACCTGGCAGCTGAGTGCAGGGAGGCGGGCTGGAATGCCACAATCTGCCCAGTTGAGGTGGGATGTGGGGGCTTTGTGGGCTCTTCAACCTCTCGCCTGCTCAGAGATCTGGGGTGCACAGGAGCTGGCCACCAGAGAGCGGTAAGGGAGCTGGCAGAGGAGGCATGGAAGGGCAGCTTCTGGCTGTGGCTGCGGAGGAAGGATAGGAGCTGGGGACTGAGTAACACCTAGAGCATCAGTGGGGTTGGCAGGGAGAATTCCAAGCCATCGCTCCACCACCGGGAGATGTCCTGGGGTTAAAGGAGTGAAACATCAATTACCGGTGGTCCCCAGCTGATGACCCAGTTAGGCCCAAGGTGTTCAGGGTGCACAGGCATTCCAAAGGCGCCGGAGGAGGCGCGTCAGTCAGAAATGCCTGGCAGGAATATCACCAAACCTGTATTTCCAATTTGAAATTTATCCGTGAGGAGAAGAAGAAAAAGGCACTTTGAGGAACTCCTGACCAGTTTTTAAGCACAACCAATAACAATAGTCAAGTCAGGAAGTCAAGTTTATAAATCACTGAATCATATCAGTTGTGCAGAGAAGATGGATTGTAACTGACAGCAGGGCTAAATATCCAGGGTTCCCATTTTTGTCACTGTTTTTTTCTTTGATTCAGATATGTGGATCCTCACTGTTTACCTCTAGATTACATCCACTTGTCAGCACTTCAACATGTTGCATTTAGCTTACCTTTAGAGTGAAGGAAGAGGTCGACAAGTGAGGAAATATTGTCAGTTAGAGGCAGAGTTCTCATCGGAGAGATGGTCACCACTACCACAATCTACTCTAGCCTTTGCATTATCGTCCATAAAAAACAGTAAAGCATCCAAGGTACGAAGCCTGATGCTCTGAGATGCTCAGAGAGATAACAACAAACACCAACAAGAGGGGGAGACAAGTGTTGGCGCTGCGTGAACAGAGGTGCTGCCCCCATGGGGGTTGTGGCAGAATGCAGAACTGCAGGAAATTAGTGCGTGGCGTGCATTTGTTCATATCTCTGAATGTTTGTTGAATGTCTGGAGTTTAGCTACCACCATAAATGCCATGATAAAGAAGGTCATCATAAAAATGTTTGCCAAGGTGCAGTTTGACTGGCTGTCCTTCTAGATGTTTGTACCTGAGAGTGACAATCTCCCCCATGTACAAGACAGCCATGATGTTTTTCATCATACTTCATCTAAATGTATTAAGGGAAATTATTTTTTTGCTAATTTAACAGGAAAAAAAACAACCAGAAGTCACCAGAAGAATATATTGATAGACAGGTAGTAAAACCTTTTTATGAAATAAAAGTCTTTAATTTTGGAAGAACAAGCAGCAAATGTTCCAGCAGGCTCGGCATAGTAACAGACAATTTTGGCGGTGATAGTGCATTTTCCTGCCAAGCAAATGGGACTAATTTCCTACCATATTAAAGTAATTAGGGATGCAAATGTCTTTCACGGTGAAGCAAATCAAGAGTGAAGCTACATGGAAGACGACAAGACAGCTGAAAAATATTTGTATTGTGATTATCTTAAGTGTGCGTATGTAAATAAACCAATTATTGGTTTTAAATGAATTTGACCTCTTCTTCTTCTTCTTCTTCTTCTTCTTCTTAATGTTCTAAATGTTCTAAATGTTCTAAATGTTAAATGTGATTGAAGTTTGTTTGGAAAAGATGTTCTGAGGCACTTAAATGCTTTCATCTAATGTAAAACTGCAAAATGTTTGAATGAGATTAAAGTGTTTTTGCATAAATCAAAAAAAATCTTCTTCTTCTTCTTCTTCTTGTGATAACCAGTAATCGTGAGGGGGCGGAGTGAAGGTGGGGCAAGTGAGGATGGTGGCAGGGTGGCTGAGAGAGCAGGTGGAGTGATGGGTGAGAGTAGGGCGGCGCCCAGCGAGTTAGGTGACGTGACGGCTGTGGTGGATGAGAATGGTGGGCTGACAGATGAACAGGGGGAGATTGGGAGTGAAATGGGTGAGATTATGGAGGTGGTAGGTGAACTGGGTGAGAAAAGTACACTGGGTGAGACTAAGGTGGTGAGAAGTGCAGTAGGTGAAAATAGGAAGGGGACTGGTGATAAAACTGAGAATGTTGAGACAGGACACCAGACAGGTACTGAAGATGTCACAGACGAGCGTGAGTCTGAATGGATTTCTGCTCATACTAGGCGGCGCGGTAAGCGGAAGAATATTTTAACTGTTTCTGCCGGACGTAAAGCTGGTCAACTTGAGAGCACACCGAGTGTTCAAGACAGTAGTGACAGTGATGAATGTATGTCTGATTGCAATGACCTATCTCATACTCCAGTCACTGCCAGTCATCAGCACGATTTGTACCATGAAAAAAATTTTACATTGTTTTTACAACAAACTAAAGGCATGAAAGGTCTGAATCTGGAACAGTTTTTTCCTGATAAATTATTTTTTTATAATTCGGCAAAACAAATAATTAAAAACAGAGCCACATCAGAACTCAGTGACCAAGAGATATACCGACTCAAAAAGAAAATGACTAAAGTCCGTAAACAACTGAGTTTTCAGGTTTGATGGGGCTGTCTATAACTTTTTCCCTTATCATGGATTATTTTAGAGTGGGGACATTAAACGTAAATGGAGCCAGAGAAGAAAGGAAAAGGGCACTAGTTTTTGACACAGCAAGGAGGAAAGCTATGGATGTTCTGTTTTTACAAGATACACACAGCGATGAGAACAAAGAGGGTGACTGGATGAAGGAGTGGGAAGGACAGGTGGTCCTGAGCCATAACACCACGCTGAGTGGTGGAGTGGGCTTCCTGTTTTCTAGAACTTTTAACCCAACATCTCTGGAAATCGAACATGTCGTAAAGGGGAGGTGTCTTTTAGCGAAGGCACATTTTGAACACCGCACATTTTGAACCCTGTTTTTTGTGAATATTTATGCTCCAACAAACGGTGCAGAGAGGAAGAGCTTTTTAGAAAAAATACAAGCTAGACTGGATAGCTGTGGCTCGGACGACTTTTTACTCTTGGGTGGGGATGTTAACTGTACTGAGCATGGGATTTTAGACCGTAATCATGCAGAGCCTCACCCAGCATCCCAATACACTCTGAAACGCCTGTCTCTTCTCATGGCCTAGTGGAAATGTGGAGGAGGATGCATCCAGACTGCCGACAGTACACTTGGTCCCACCTGACAGAAGGTAGGGTGTCTTTAGCCAGGCTGGATAGTTTTTATTGTTTTAAACACCATTTCAATATTTTTAAAGACTGTAATATAATGCCAGCTGCTTTTACTGATCATTCTCTACTTTTATGTCGCTTTGTGATGACAAATATTTTACCTAGGAGTGCATACTGGCATTTTAATTCAACTTTAGCTTTAGACAGAGGCTTTAGATAGATCTTAAGTTATTTTTGGAGCACTTTTAGACTTAGAAAAGCTGATTTTACCTCTCTTAGGCAGTGGTAAAAACAGAGATAAAACTCCTGTGCCAACAGTATACTCTGAACGTCACACGTGACACATGCTGGTCTATGAAAGACCTGGAGGCTGAGATCGTGGAGTTGGAGACAAGCACTTCCACAGGAAATCAGAGGTGTACTGAAATCCTCATGTCCAAAAGAATGGCTTTAGCTGACTTGTTGGATACTAAAGTACAGGGTGCACTGGACCAATCCAGGGTGCAAAACATCACCGAGATGGATGCTCCATCTAGCTTCTTCTTCAGCCTGGAGAAGAAGCATGGACAGACCAACGTGATCCACTCCCTGCTGTCTGACACAGGACAGGAGCTGACAGAGCCCGGACAGATCAGAAGGCGAGCTGTGAGTTTTTATTCACCTTTGTATAACCGTGAATAACGAGAAAACCAGCCACTGTTAGAGGAGTTCTGTGCAGAGCTACCTCAGGTCTCCACGGAGACAGATTCACAACTCAACCAGCCCCTGGAGTTAGAGGAACTCCACACTGCCCTGCAGAACATGCAGGGATGACGATCTCCGGGCATTGATGGTCTGACGGTCGAATTTTATAAAGCCTTCTGGGACATTCTAGCATGTGATATGCTAGAAGTATTTAACAATAGTCTGGCCTCAGGCTCTTTGCCACTGTCCTGCCGTAGGGCGGTCGTTGCCCTCCTGCCTAATAAAGGCAATCTGCAGGACATCAAGAACTGGTGTCCTGTGTCACTGCTCTGCACGGATTACAAGATTCTGTCCAAGGCTTTGGCTACCAGGCTGAGGGAAGCTATGGAGCAGGTCATCCACCGGGATCAAACCTACTGTGTGCCTGGCAGGTCCATGGCAGACAATGTCTACCTAATTCGAGATGTTTTGGAGGTTTCCAGATCATTGGGTATAAATGCTGGTCTCGTTTCATTGGATCAGGAAAAGGCATTTGACCGTGTTGAGCACAGCGTCCTCTGGAAAACTATGGAGAAGTTTGGGTTCAGCACCGAGTTTATTGCCAAGATCCAGGTGTTGTACAGTGACGTTGAGAGTACACTGAAGTTTAACGGCAGTTTATGTGCCCTCACTATCACACATTTAGACAGATTTGTGAACAATGTTTGAGAGAAATGGTAATATTGTGTATCTGGAATGAATTATACAGTAGATCTTTAAGTCCATTTCATGAAAAATGGGAGCAAAAACAAAAGTGTTGCGTTTATATTTTTGTTGAGTGTAATATGCCAAATATTTAATAATTGTCAAGCAGCCCAGGACTAAAAAGTGGTCCCATATTACAATTCTTGTGAACTTGACTTCACTCTGTCTTCTACATGCTCACTGATCTATTTACATTTGGTCTGAAGGCTGATTAAAGGCCTCAAACTTGAGATGGTTTTAATGAGAGCTTCCGACAGCCAATTTATCAGAATGACCTAATTGCATCGGATATTTGAACATGACCCTTTCATCTATAGATGCATCATTGCTAAATTTTAAAATAAGTCATTACTCATTTTATTTCATTATTATTACAAAGATTTTTAAAATGATTTCAAACTACTGATCAATCAAGTAAACACACTTCTAATATGAATTATGACATTCTGATTACTAAAAAACAAAGATTACTGAAAAACTGAACAATATGTAGTAGTGAGTTTATGAATTATCACTGAAAACTTATTGGTGACACAAAGTTATCAGTCCTTCACAGTGTCCTCGTCCCGTACTTGGCTGCATGGCAATAAGGACATTCCCCCAGAGCTCAACCCCTAATGGTGTGAGGATCTCCCTGCTTCACTGACATCGAGATGAGTGGAATCTATACATCCACCCCCCTTTGTAGTCAGACTTCCCCTCACACCGGTGGGTGAGTTATGGCAGGAGTCCCCACCGCCGCTGTAAGCGTTGTAGAGGGACGCCTCACTCATCTTTTCCTCTGGGATGAGTTGTTTGGATCTTTTCCTCTGGGATGAGTTGTCTGGATCTTTTCCTCTCAGACCAAAAAAACCGACGTCCTCAACGACTCAACACACGATGTTCTCAGTTGAGGCCGTTGCCTTTGTTGGTTCCTCAGCCAAGGAACTCTCTGGGGTTGCAAGGGCTGCAACCTCTGTTTCCAGATCAGGGTCTGGAGTGGCACCTTCACCAGCCGGTGGAGGGAGGGCAAATCCTTGGTCGGCTCTGGCTGGTCTGGTAGATGAAGTGTGGCAACATGTGTCCCCCCTTTCTCAGCAAACGGACTGCAGTTCCCGTTCACTCAGTCACTTGGAAGGGACCTGTCCACCTAGGTTCAGAGCATTTTTGTTTTGTTACTGTCAGCCACAACACTTTCACACACATCCATTTCTCTGGAGACATCCGCCTGTTTTTCTGTGAGATGGGAGAAAGTGATAGTTAGTTGTCTCAGGCCTGGTGGGCCTTCAGCACCTTTGGCCATCAATGGAGCTGTAGGAGCTGGAAAAGGTCTGTTAGAGTGAATCCAGCCTGTGGAAGAGGCTCTGGCTGACAAAAATGACTTTTAACTCCACATGAATGTTTTTCAGAAGATGGTGTTTTTAAATTGGATAACCTCCAACATGAACCCAAAACAGTATTCTGAAGCTGGATAGCCTCCATCCCCAAACATCTAATCCTTATCCACTATTAGAGAATTTAATTCCACGCTTACTCTGAATAATCAGTAAAAAAATTGAAAAATAAATTGTGCAACAAATGAAAATATTAGAGATAACAGTTAATATCAATTATTGGGGGCTTTTGGTTAAATCTTTAACTGTGTCTAACGCAATCACACTCAAACAAAGAGAGAAAGGCAACCATTGGCTTTCTCTAACAAAAAATAAAAAATAACAGCGCTGTTCATTCACACCACAGTTATCATGAAACAATCTTAAGTTTAGTTGCCAACAACTCAAAAATCACATTTGTCTCACTTCTGTCCGTCCTTGTCAACCGGAAACACACCCAGACACACACACACACACACACACACACACACACACACACACACACACACACACACACACACACACACACACACACACACACACACACACACACACACACACAACAAATTCCTTTTCAGACAAACAGAGAAGTAGGGTGTGAGGCCAAGGGGAGGGGGGGGAGAGAGAGACGAATAGAGAATAGAGCAGACAAAAAACAAATAGACAGGTATTTATAGGCAACTCATCAATTTATCAATCTCCACAAGCACTTAAGCAATTTCTATGGCATTAGAAAGAGTCTAACAGGAACATAAAATTATCCAACCCCAGTCCGGACAAATATGTACAGAGATCTCAGGTGGACCGGCCGTACTTCACACTCCACATGGGAATCCAGCTCAAGGCTCTACGCAACGACCGGAGAGGAATCGATCATTGACGCACTCCATGTGTTCATCACCCCGTCACCTATGGAAACCGACCTGAAGGGCGTCAAAACTCTTCATCAATCATCAGCTCGACAAGACGTTATGACCTCATAGGTGCAGTTCCACACGATTCCACCAACCCTGAAGTTAGACAATCGTATGGCACCCGATCTGAACTTCCGTCCTCCACAGCAAACAAGTCTCTAATTTTATTGTGGCTTTCGAAGCTTTGTTTGTTCTTTAACGATTCAAACAAAGGCCATCCTCGGGCTTTTACCGCTGTGTCCCACCAGGACGGAAAATGTCGGACATTAACAGTCGAACAAATAATTTATGTGTACAAATAGACTGTCAGCCAATCACCAAAGACCCATAATTTACCAATTCAATATTGGATCTGACATCTTCACAAAACTTTTTCGCCGAATAGACTGTCTTTTAAAACCTCAACCTTCACCTTTTATTTTTGTTTTCTAAAGTTTATTGATAGTCACCCATTTAATAAGAGAAAAGAGTAGACAAATATTTTCATGCAAAGCAAACAGATATTAAGCAGACAAACAACATATATTCAGACAAATACTCAACCCACGATGACCCACACATGTAGTTTTGGGAAGACTAACTAAACAAATTTATTTTAAAATTATGTTTAGAAAACAGATCTCACCAGAATCCATAGCATCTCTTCCAGGCAGACAGTAATGCAATTTTTAAGCCAAAAAGCTTCCTTCATATGTGCGCACAGTGCAGTCTGTCTGCCTAGAGGAGGGGCAAATGGGCGGCGGATGGAGTCTTGAAACCCTCGCTGTTCGTGACGCCACTTTGTGGTGGGGGTTTCGTTTTTCTTAAGGACAGGAGACAGTGTAAAATACAAGATATTTATTTGTCAATTCAAATCATGTTTAGGTTGAGTAGCAGTACAATAATATCATCAATAGGTTGAGTATGAGTCCAATAATATCATCAATGATATTGACAGACAGACAGACAGGTTCAACAAACAGACAAGTTCAAAAAATACTTATCTAAGCATGATGAGAGCTCTGGGGACGATGGAAAAGTCCTCTGGTGTATTGTTGCAGAGTACTCTGCGTACAGGAAAAACTTCAAGTACAAACTAAAAAATGGATCACATCTCTTTTTATACTGTAAAGGTGTGACTAGGGGGAGGTATTAACCTCGGCCCATCTGCTTTCAACCAGTTCTTAGTGGGCTTTCAGTTGGTACGTCATGACCTCCAGAAGTTACCAAAAATATCAAGTCAACAGTTTCACAAAACTATTTGATGACATAATATAATCAGTCACGTGAACCCTGTGAGGATCTGCTGCAGACTTTCTCTGGATGACCCTGTGCAGAAACATACATGCTAATTTCAGGTACAGTGTATGAAATGATCTGGCTAGCTGCTCTGTCAGTGTCTAACTTCTTCCAATGATACCCACAGTCATGCAAGCATTTCCAAATATGGTCTAACAGGAATTATTTTCATGCAGCGTCTTCATGACCTCGAGACATCGTGGGGCCACCTTCACAAGAGCTGAATAATATGACACACACAACAATCCAGGTCTTTGGTTCACTTAGATGATATTGTTTTACTATATTATTTTATTGTATAAAAAACTTTCCACCACAGTACCACACACCCCTCCTGTACCCAGTTTCTCTCCAATTTACTGTCTGCGTTCTCTTTTCAACATGAATTTGTACAAGTGTGTAGGTGTGCCAAAGAGAGAAAAAAGGTTAAGTGATCAATAAAAAGAGTGTGCATGTGAAAAAATGTTAAGAATATTTATTTTAAGCCAATTTACCAATTCTTGAATCTCTCTTAAGAAGGTTCTTTATGAATGTATAAAAAGTAATTTACTTGGTTGAAGATATCTTGCTTTTTCATTTCAATTTCTGAATGATGCAAAATGCTGTGGCAATATAGACAAAGTTTTATTTAAGACTATAAAAGTGACTTGTTATTGATCACTGAAAAAATAAATAGCGAGAAATACATATTTTCATTTATCCTCTACAATACCGAAAAGGGGCGGCACGGTGGCGCAGTGGGTAGCGCTGTCGCCTCACAACACGGCAGGTCCAAGTTCGAGTCCCGCTCTGTGCGGAGTTCGCATGCTCTCCTCGTGTCTGCATGGGTTCTCTCCGGGTTCTCTGGCTTCCTCCCACCTCCAAAAGCATGCGCTTCAGGTTGATTGGCCGGTCCCAAATTGACCGTAGGAGTGAGTGTGTGTGTGAGTGATTGTTTGTCTCTATGTGGCTCCGCGGTACACTGGCGTCATGCCCGGAGTGTCCCCCGCCTCACGCCCTGAGACTGCTGGGATAGGCACCGGCTCCCCCGCGACCTGTGTAAGCAGATTAAGCGGGTTAAGAAAATGACTGACTGAATACTGAAAAGAAGCTCACTGCACCTTCATGTTGCATCATGTACTGTGTGTTTCTGTCCAGGCTAAAAGATATGAAAATGTAGTGGTGACAACAACACAAAAGTTCATTTTCACAATTTATTTTCTTAAAGAAAAATGACTAATTATGTCATCTTCAGCTGCTTATCCAAAGTTACAGGTCACGCGGCAGCGGGAGCCTATCTCAGCTATCTATGGGCCAGAGGCAGGGTACACCAAAATGTGACACCAGTTTATTGTAGTGCAACAAAAAAGATAAACAGCCATTCATACTCACGATACCGACGATTAATTCACCCAAATTAAATGCAATTGGTGTTGAGCCGGAGAGAACCAATGCAAACACAGGGATAATATGTAAACTCTGCACAGAAAATCCCCAGGTAGAATCCAACCTGGGATCTTTTTGCTGTGAGGCAACAGCACTACCATGCTGCCAACACATTAGGATGCCCTGGCCCACCGACTTGTCGGGGGCGAATTTGCTACCCTGCCCTGGTTTGATGTGGGGGCCACGGTGGGCATGGGCATGCAGACCGGATGTCGACGCCGCTGTAACCCCGGGTATGGGCTTGGCGGCTCACCTTGCATCGGCCTGGTTTTCTGTGGGTCTGGGGGTCTGGGGTACTAGCTGTACGGATACGGCAGGGATTCTGGTCGGGCCATGTTGCTGTTCGCAGTGGGTGGTCGTCTGGATGCTCCTGGGGTTGGCGCGCTGCCGACTGGTGAGGCTGGCTTAGGGTCGGGCTCTGTTGGTGGTCCGCCGTCTTCACTCAGCTCGTGGGGCTGCTTTGCTGGGCCTACGCCTGGCCTCTGGTTTGGATGATGGACCATTTTGGATGGGCTTAGTAGTACCTCAGTGCGGCAGGGATGGACTGGCTGCTTGCTGTGGACCGCTGGTGGCCAGTTGGCTGTGGTTGTTGGGTGCATGCTGCAGTGCCGGGGTGCCCAGACGGATGTGGTGAGCTTGCTGGCAGGCGGTGTGGTGCCGGGTGTTGGATCGGGGGTCATTCGTGGGGGGGGGGGGGGGCTTGCTGTTTGACGGCTGCCACCCCTGAATGGTTTGATGGCTTTGGGCTGCTGGCTGGCCTCGGTGCTGTTGGCCTGGCCCCCTGTGGCCCGATGGCCGGACCTGGTAGACTGGGCTACGCGTCGCCTTCCTTCCCCGCTGTGCTGCCGTGACGGTGCATCTCTGGGTCGGGCTGATGGCTTGGACCGGTTGCCGGTGGTCATTGATCGGTGGTCGTCGATTACATTGGTGATCACTCTAGCCGGGCTGGGGCCCTGGTGGTCATGGCCGGGCCGGGTTGTGGGCTCGGACTGATTGGCCGGCTGTGATTCTGGTCCCCCATACAGCCCTATCCATGCGGGCCGGATCCACAACAGATTGCTCTCTAAGGTTCACCTCACGTATCTGCACTGCACTGCATATAGAAACTTATAGGCACAAAAAGGGACTGTTACGGCCCCCACTGTGCACTCGTTGTTTAACCCTCTGTACATTGTTTGAATTGTGCGAAATGCAGTGTGTCACCCCCAGCTCGTGATTGGATCCAGCTGAAGGGGCGTGGATCTCGGTTTCCCGCTCTGGCAGAGTTCTGGCCTGCTGAATGGTCTCGTCCAGCATCCGTCCGCCAATTGTTGGAATGCAGCCGGAGCCTCAGCTTTAAAAGCCACAGTTAGGGCAGCTACCACTTCTGATACACAGCTTGCCACGTGCCTCTCGACCTAGTACAACTGCCTTTTGTTTTGTGATAACTGAGACACTTTAGATTTATGTGAGGAGACGGGCCAGGGTTACAAGATCGAAAACTGATATCGCAACGGACACTAGTAGGTAATCCTTCATTCGCAAACACTAGGCTAAGGGGTGCTGATTCTTCTTGTATTGTTTTTTTTTAGTACAGATTAAATAATAATTAAGAGTTCTATGTTTTGTCCACCTTGGTCATTTTTATTCTTAAGAAAGTATCCGCTCCATCGTGAGTCTCCTTTTGTTAGTTTTTATCTTTGTTTTGAGCACCATTGGTCCGTCTATCTTAGTTTATTTTTTACACCTCGTGTTTTTTTCGTTTGTCAATTTAACTACAGTACATTGTATTAAATAAATAATGTAGCCGCAAGAGGACACAAGCCAGTGTCTTATTGTGCCGGTCCCAAGCCCGGATAAATACAGAGGGTTGCGTCAGGAAGGACATCCGGCGTAAAACTTTTGCCAAATCAAAGATGCGAATCAAACCTATGACTTCCATACCGGATCGGTCGAGGCCCGGGTTAACAACGACCGCCATCGGCGCTGTTGACCTACAGGGCGCCGGTGGAAATTGGATTACTGTTGGTCGAAGAAGGAGAGGAGGAAAGTGCGTTCGCTCGAAGAAAGAGAAGAGGAACACCAAGAGTATAGGACTAAGAGTAGGGACGTTGAATGTTGGAACTATGACAGGAAAAGTTAGAGAGTTGGTTGACATGATGCAGAGAAGGAAGGTAGACACACTGTGTGTCCAGGAGACCAGGTGGAAAGGTACCTAGGCTAGAAGTTTAGGAGCAGGGTTCAAGTTGTTCTATCATGGTATAGATGGGAAGAGAAATGGAGTAGGAGTTATCTTGAAGGAGGAGTTTGTTAGGAATGTCCTGGAGGTAAAAAGAGTGTCGGATAGAGTGATGAGTCTGATAGAGTGAGAAGATGCCTGAGGAATGGAGGAGACGTGTGCTGGTGCCCATTTTTAAGAACAAGGGAGATGTGCAAAGTTGTGGCAACTACAGAGGAATAAAGCTGATGAGCCATACAATGAAGTTATGGGAGAGAGTAGTGGAAGCTAGACTAAGGGCAGAAGTGAACATTTGTGAGCAGCAGTATGGTTTCATGCCAAAAAAGAGTACTACAGATGCAGTATTTGCTTTGAGGATGTTGATAGAGAAGTACAGAGAAGGCCAGAGGGAGCTGCATTGTGTCTTTGCAGATATGGAGAAAGCTTACGACAGGGTGCCCAGAGAGGAACTGTGGTATTGTATGAGGAAGTCTGGAGTGGCAGAGAAGTATGTTAGAGCGGTGCAGGACATGTATGAGGACTGTAAGACAGTGGTGAGGTGTGCTGTAGGTGTGACAGAGGAGTTCAAGGTGGAGGTGGGACTGCATCAGGGATCAGCTCTGAGCCCCTTCTTGTTCGCTATGGTGATGGACAGGCTGACAGACGAGGTTAGACAGGAATCTCCATGGACTATGATGTTTGCAGATGACATTGTGATCTGTAGTGAGAGCAGGGAACAGGTGGAGAAGAAGCTAGAGAGGTGGAGGTTTGTCCTGGAAAGGAGAGGAATGAAGGTTAGCCGCAGTAAGACAGAGGGCATGTGTGTGAATGAGAGGGACCCAAGTGGAAGAGTGAGGTTACAAGGAGAAGAGATCAAGAAGGTGGAGGATTTTAAGTACTTAGGGTCAACAGTCCAGAGCAATGGAGAGTGTGGAAAAGAGGTGAAGAAGCGTGTACAGGCAGGATGGAACGGGTGGAGGAAAGTGTCAGGTGTGATGTGTGATAGAAGAGTTTCAGCTAAAATGAAAGGAAAGGTGTACAAAACTGTGGTGAGACCAGCGATGTTGTTTGGTCTAGAGACAGTGTCACTGGAGAAAAGACAGGAGACAGAGCTGGAGGTAGCAGAGATGAAGATGCTGAGGTTCTCTCTGGGAGTGACCAGGAAGGATAGGATCAGGAATGAGTACATCAGAGGGACAGCACATGTTAGAGGTTTTGGAGATAAAGTCAGAGAGGCCAGACTGAGATGGTTTGGACATGTCCAGAGGAGAGATGGTGAATATATTGGTAGAAGGATGCTGAGTTTTGAACTGCCAGGCAGGAGGCCTAGAGGAAGACCAAAGAGGAGGTTTATGGATGTAATGAGGGAAGACATGAAGGTAGTTGGTGTGAGAGAAGAGGATTCAAAGGACAGGGCTAGGTGGAGGAAATTGATTCGCTGTGGCGACCCCTGAAGGGAAAAGCCGAAAGGAAAAGAAGAAGACATTGTATTAAATAAATATCTTTACTTGAAACACCTCCTTACCCCATGTCCCCTAGGCTTGCCCTGGTGGTGGCGGCCGCTGCCTCCTCTGGTCTCTGGGTCTACGTGGTTCTCGGCTCCCCCAGATGGCTTCTGGACGCTTCTGGATTCTCCTGGCTGCCGGGGTTGGGGGTACTCAGCTAGTGTGGCCCTTCTGAGTTCTGGTAGCCTCTCTGGGCATTGGTTTCCATCACACATGCATGTTGGTTCAGGGCCTACCAGCTTCTGTCAAGTTGAGAACCGTTGGGTCCTGTCAGAACGTGATGTCTCTCTCTTCAGACATCACACCTATCTCAGATCCTCTATCTTCCTTCTGCACTGTTTTCCTCTGGTTGCCTACTCTATACTGTCAGGCCCTCCACTAATCTGGTGCTCTACAGTATAATATTGGTATTACGGTATCAGTTGTGATGAAACAGCTCAAATCTCTTCCACTTCAACAGCACTCCTTGTTTGTGTTTTCTCTCTCTGTCTGGTTTCCTTAGTAACACACAAAGGTGCAGCACTTCCTTCTCTGGCTCTCAAAAGGAAATTCTAATAAAGACTGTCAATTTAGTTCCCAGAGAGGACCGGTGATGGTCACATGCACGCATTAAAATATATAAAACATTTTGCTGCAAGACTAAAACGAGTATTGATCTCATAAAAAGTTTACCCCCTTTTATGAGAATACATGCAGTCAAAAAAAACAAAAGTCATTGAGTTGACAGTGTGTTCATCACACATTATTGTCTTTTACCACAGATAATTACTCCCATTAGCCACCCTTTATTCTGGCCTCAAGGTGATGGATGCCTCTTTCCTCCTACTGATAGCAGCCTTGTTTGCTTTCTTATGCTAGTAATGCTCTGAAATCCAGAATGTTGTATTTGCAATAGAAGCTTTGGAAATCGTTTAGTCTGCAGCCAGATTTGTAATTGAGAACGTATCAAAGACATTGAGTAAAAAATGTTTGAGAGCTGCTCTCTCATTTAGTCCTCTCCATTTAACTATATAATGCACATTAAATATGTAAATAAATGCTATGTGCATGTAAAGCTCAGTGACACCATTTGCCTCTAGAGCTTGCACCTTCATCCAGCCTTCCGTCCATCTTCAACTGCTTATCCTGGGCCGACCGGGGGCAACGGTCTCAGGAGGGGTGCCCATACTTTCCTCTCCCCAGACACCTCCTCCAGTTCCTCTGGGGGGATCCTGAGGCGTTTCCAGGCCAGCCGAGAGACAAAATCCCCCCAGCGTGTCCTAGGACTTCCTCGAGGTCTCCTGCCGGTAGGACATGTAAGGCACCATCATTACAGAAGCAAAAGGCACAAAGTGCTTTTCTGTCCAAGTATGATCTACAGCCATGCTTTCTAGTGCTCCAGTGTTCATATTTGTGTATTTGGGAGGAAGTATATGCATGTGTGAAATTATGCGTGTGTCTGATTATTTATGTGAGTGTGTTGGCAAAATTGCTTGGCAGCTGTGTGTTATGCTGTGATACATCATGGACACAAATCTTTCAAATTCTACTCATTTTACAGACTTCAAAAATTATAGAAACCATCTGTCCTACATCCCTTTTCCTTAAGAAACCATGTTTTACCAAACCCACTGTAGTGTGCCTCTAAGCATCTTAAATCATGCAGATTTTAATTCAGCAATAGTTCACATCAGGCGGTGATATATTGTGATCCTATCACACCAAAGGAGCACTCCTTACACTGAGGAGAATTGTACTGAAAGAAAGAAAGTGGATGTCATTTTATTATACTCTGGCTAACAACAAAATCAATTTCATAATTTGAATTTTTATGTCCAAAATCCAAGCCTTCATGAAATTGGTGCTCGATCAATATTTAGGGTATTTTATTGCAGTAATGCAGCAGACAGAATCTGACAATTGAAGTATCCACAGAGGAAAGGGTTTGCAACAGTAACAAACATTTGGACAGCAGTAGCTCAGTCCACTAAGCCTGGGACTGGGGACTGGAAGTTGCTGGTTCAAGATCTGGAGGGCCAAAAATATTAGGATTGTGAACTGGCAGTGGGAGGTGCCACTGCACCTCCTGAGCACTGCCAAGGTGCCCCTGAGCAAAGGCACCATCCCCTTACAAGCTGCTTATGGTACACCCCATGCAAGAGCTGCCCACCACCCCACCTCCCATCATCATCATGCCCATAGGCATCATTTGTGTGTGTATGGGCTTACACTTTATATAAATGTGTGCATGCGAATATTTGGAGTGGAGAAAAAAAGGATTTATTTATTTGTATACTATTATTATTATACTAATAATAATTCCAGTACATCTCAAATATACGTCCTCTGTATCTGAATACTGACTAAAATATCTTCCTAAGCAAAGATACAACAAAGAAGAAAAATGTCACCCAGTGAATGCTTTCAAATGTGCAGGGATCTAAGGAAATATAGAACCAAACAAAACAGGAAGAGTCAAGTACTCGGAAGCAAAATGGAGGATGTCTGATGCCAGAAGTCTCAAAACTCTTTTCATATGATGCACTGTGCAGAAACAAAAAACTAGAAAATACAAAAAAAGGCAGAGTAGATGTTTCAGTCACTCCACACAGTCCTTTTTATACTTTCTACTTTCTTGTGTGAAATGAAATGACATAGGAAATAAAATGAAATTAAATCTAACCTGAAGATTTATATTTTGTGTTAGTCTCTTCTTTGTGCCACAGTCAGCAAATTGAGCCACAAACAAGTGAAATCTGCATTGCAGTTTATCACAGATGCACATATTCTACAGTTCCAGTTGGCACAAAAATACAAGTAATAAATCAAAATCCACACATATGTACTGGTAACTGGTAACTAATCACATATCCAGTCAGCAGCTGTGTCTTTCCTCCCCTTCACACCCTCAGCAAACCCACCCCCCTACCTGTTGAGGTAATGGACAGAACGGATTATTCAAAGGTAAAGTTCAAACCTGGAAATTGACTATCTACTCAGATATGCAGAGGCTGCAAGTTTTCATTGATCTTCAATTGTATGCACCTTCAGTTTAGTAGTATAGAAAATATTTTCACCCCTAAAAAAGTGAAATTAATGTGTTTTAAAATAAGTTTATGGTCCAAAAACTTGAATTCCACCCACTAGCTACATTGAACAATTTTCTGTTTGGTTTAGTTTATTTTGGTGCATTGTTTTTTGTTTTGCTTTTTATTTTACAATTTAACACAAAGTTTCTTGATGTTTTGCAATTGTTGCAATGCTTTGCTTTTGTAAACCAAAGAACTTCATCTCATTTCCCATCTGCAATATTTCATGGCTACAATTTGCTTTTAAGGTACACTGTTGTTTTAAAAACGTAAATTTTGCTATGCAGTACATAAAACCCACTCAGTAAAGACAATCATTAACATTGTTTTTCTTGCCAGCAGATTTGAATGTATTCATCATTATCAAATGCCAGCAAAGTCTTGCCAACACAATATCTTCAGACTGCTGATCCAGGTGAAGCACAGCAGTTAGAATAGCAAACACTTAATTTCCTAAGTCTGAAAGGTGCACTAATGAACAGTCAATGTGGAGGACTTTCACATATGATATAAACTCAATTGTTCCGTGGCCAGGCCTTCTGTGCTGCATAATAATTCTTCAGACTGCAGTGAATTGCCTCAGCCCCAGCTGGTCCATATCTCCCTGATGAGTCTCCAGGTGCTTCCCATTGCTCCAGAGTATTTCAGGCATCCTCTCCAACCACTCTTCATTAAGATGCTCTAATGGTCTAACCATATGCTGGAAGTTTAGATTTTCTTAGAAGTTGTAGTGACTTCCACAATGTATAATCAGAAGCCTGTTTTCTCAGCACTGTTGGAATCCTATCTTTATCTTTCAGTTTCCACCTCATACTCTGCAGTTACCTGCCAGCTCTCTGCTGTGCTGTACCCTCTTGTTTGCCATCCTCCAGTCAGCATTTCTTACTGCAGTCTGCCTGCTGCTTCAAGTCTGCAATTTTATCCTAATGACTTCTGTCTTAAACTTATTTCTCTATTGTTGGGGTCAAATGTTCCACATTCAAACCAAGTTTCTGCTACAGGAGTTTTGAAATCATGACTGATTTTGAAACAAAGTCTTTCAAAATTGGTCATGATTTTGAAACATTTGCTGGGGGGTGGGGGGAAAGCAGATGTGCATGTCTCACATCTCAAACATTCAAACATGCACATGCTTACAATTAAAAAGAATATGCTGAGTCACCCCCCCCCCAGGATTCCATTTATTTTTTTGTGTCCGAGTGAGAGAAGATTGCATCGCTTCACACGAGCTCAAGGAAAGCATCTGGGTAATATAGACAAAATGAATAACGTCAATCCTCTGGTGTGAGCCATTCTTCAGTTTCAGCAGTTCTTTTTCAAATTGACATTTGAAACTTTGAGTAGATTAAAATGAGGTTTGTGTGATTTCTTACAATTACAGAGATTGCAATCTGTAATCCATAGGTCAGGCTTCCTAGAGAGTTCACAATGCATACAATTTATAAAAGTCAGTCTGCAATCTTGGGTTTTAACATGTCAATCAGGTCCAAACTTATTTTCTTTCAGCCAGACTAATTTTTGATAGGTTAAATTTAAGACAGTGCTTCTCGATTATTGTCTGTTGCTGCCACACACACACACCCCAGCAAGAAGAAAACAACCCCCCCCCCACACACACACACACACACACACACTTTAGCAACTATAAATGATATCAATTGTCTATAAAATACACCTTTGCATAACATTGTATCCTTATTAACATTTAAGAAAACAAAAAAGAAAAAAAAGAAATATAGTTCAATTTATAACAAAGAGTAATTTTATTAACATTACTTTTAGACTATAACAGAAAGGTTTTATGTGCATCAATTTGCCTTAAATTAAAAAACCTTGTTTAAACTTTAAACATTTTTGACCAAATTATTGCACCATTTGATACTGAAAAATAAAATTAAATAAAACCAATAAATAATAACAAAAATTCAAATTCAGTTCAGCATTATTAACTGAGGAGCACAGTATATAAAATACCCTGATATACAAAATAAAAATGAATAACAAAATTTGTGGTGAATTTTTTTTTCTTTTTTTATCAAAATGAGGACGACAGGCACCAGAGACCTTGTGACCACAGCTCCGAGCAGCCGCTTCAACAATGGATGTGGAAAACATGGTCCACTCATACTCAATGTTCCCAGCCTCCTTAGAGGCTTAGAGAAGCTCACTGACAGTTGAAGTGACAGAGGGTTCTACCAGATGTTCCCAACAGACTCTCAAAACACGTTTGAGCCTGCCGAGTCTGTCCCTCTGCTCTGCCAGTGGATCCAGCTCACCACCAGATGGTGATTGGTTGACAGCTCTGGCCTCTCTTTACCTGACTGTCCAACACACATGGTCTGAGGTTTGATGATACGACAACAAAGTCGATAATCAACCTAGGGTGTCCTGGTGCCATGTGCACTTATGGATATCCCTGTGGTTGAACAAGGTATTCGTTAAGGACAAACTGTGACTAGCACAGAAGTCCAATAACAAGACACCACTCGTGTTCAGATCGGGGCCGTTCATCCTAATCACCCCTTTCCAGGTCTCACTGTCATTGCCCACATGAGCATTGAAGTCCCCAAGGAGAACAATGGAGTCTCCAGTCACAACACTATTCAGTACCCCTAGCAGGGACTAGAAGCCGGGTATTCCGCACTGCTGTTTGGCCTGTAGTCCGAAACAACAGTGAGGCACCTGTCCCCAACCCAAAGGCGCAGGGATGCGACCCTCTCATTCATTGGGTTGAATTCCAACATATGACGGCTGAGCTGTGGGGCTATAAACAAGCCCACACCAGCCCACCACCTCACAATTTGGGCAAAATCAGAAAAATGGAGAGTCCAGCCCCTGTCAAAGGTTGGATTCCAGAACCCAAGCTGTGGGTGGAGGTGAACCCGACTATATCTAGTCGATATGTCTCAACCTCTCTCACCAGCTCCGGCTCATTTCCCCCCACAGAGGTGACATTCCATGTCCCTAGAGCTAGACTCTTTGTCTGGGGATTGGGTCGTCGAGCCCCATGGTGATGACTGCCACCTATTCCACACTGCATCCGTGTCCTACGGTTTTCTCGGCGGGTAGAGAGTCCACTGGAGGTTGGGCCCACATCGTCCTTTTGGATTGAGCCCAGCCGGGCACAGTGGGAAGAGGCCCCGCCACCAGGTGCTCGCATACGAGCCCAAACCCTGGGCCTGGCTTCAGGATGGGGCCCCGGTTGTGCCATACCGATCGATGTCACGGTCCTTGATGTCTTATTTGCCATAGGGGTTTTGTTACTGCTCTTAGTCTGGCCCGTCACCCAGGCACTGTTTGCCAGGGAAGTTTGCAAAAAGTCCCTTACAACGTAGTTCCTGGGATCATTCAGGGACTCAAACTCCCCCTCCACGATAAGGTGGCAGCTCTCAAGGGAGTATTAACTATTTATTAATTAGTTGTCAACTGCTTTAATGGATGCCTCTTTTACCATCTCTCCATCTTGGAAGGACTTCTTGATGTTAACAATGAGGTAACTCACCCGGAATGATGATTCGGTGGCAGCTATTGCTTTTGAAGTTGGCTGTCAGAAAAATGACTGCTGTACGGACATCTAGTTGTTGTTTTTTTAACATTTTATTGAAGTTTTTTGATTTTCCATTAACAAACAATACAGAAAGTAAATAATAAAGAAAACAAACACATAACTCAAAATGCTGGTATTACCCCACAATTACATCAGTATTTTTTTATACTTGACTCGTTTGATCCCTAAGTCACTGTTCCAGATAGCCAGGAAGTAAAAGGACCCCAGGTGAAATATACTGGTCAAGTTAGTTAAGTCGAGAGTAAGTTACTCTTTCATAAGCAACCAGCTGAGTCATTGTTGTAGCCCATTATTCATAAGGGGATGTTTTTTTTCCTCCAATATCTCTGAAGCATCCGTTTAGCTGTTGTAAAAGCCAAAACAATCCATCTGTTAAAAGAGGAAAAGTCAGAGTCTAAGTTCTATAGTTGAACCCAAAATGGGCAGTGAAGCCGAGACTTGAAAGCTCTTCTTCAGTACCTCAAACATAACCGGCTTGATGTTCTGCCACCATTCCTTAAGAACTGTTCATGTCCATAGTGTGTGCCAGATAGAAGCGCCTTCTCCATCACGTCTCTAGCAACAATCAGATGATAACAGTTTCCATTTATACAATTGCTGTGGTGTTCGATGCCATCTATTATTTCCGGTTGAACCAATCTAATTACAATTTCCTTGTACAATATTTTACGCCCTCCTCTGATGGTCAGGCCACCAGCAAGGGTGTGAATGAAGGAGGCAGGACAACCAATGTTACTATTAACAATGATTTTTTAAAAAACAACAACTCCCTTCTCCACAGGACACAGATCACAGACACACATAAGACCCCAACCCCCTAAGCTATGCATTGGTCACTCAAAAAAAGCGCCCTAAAAGAAACTAAACCTTTACTCTCAAAATAACCCCAAATCTAACCCTAAAGAAACAGGCACCATAGTGTCCCCAAAAATACAAGGGTTAGTGCCAGCACTCTAACTGATTTATCTAACAGGGTTGACTAAGTGAGGTGGGAAACACGATGTATACCTGCAGGTGTCTAGCTAAGTTCCCTGCCTCTTGGCTCTGGCCCAAACATACATAACATACCTCCACCTGTAACAAATATGATTCCCAGTCTTCAGGAGATAGTTCCACTGCCATATCCCCCTCCCACTGTTTCTTAACTTTGATCAGAGGGTCACTTAACTGTTCCTGCAGCAGCTGATACATTTTTGAAGTACAGTAATATTTTTACTTGGCGATGACTCGGTTAGCAAAACTTCAACTGGGCTGCGTGTAGGACAGGTTAGAAGGCTTCATAACCATTTAGACAAGGTACTCTGCATTTGGACATATCTCCAGAACTGGTTATTTGGCAGTTTGTATTTATTTACAATATTGTTGAAACTCAAGAATTGCTTTGTAATATCATCAAATAAATATGAAAGATAAAGTAACCCCTCTTTCCGCCACAGTGTCCAATTAACCATTTTATCTCCGATTAAGATTCAAATATTATTCCATAAAGGTGCTTGAGGAGATTTAGAAAAATCCCAACGTCCATCTCCTCTATTTTTAATGGTGATTCTGAAAAATTTCTATCATAATCGGAGAGTCGTGGGAGGTCAAGATCAGCAAAAAATTCATCCAACTTTTGTTCATCTAAATGATGTTTGTTTTTTTAATCTTATATGCTGTTTTTAATCCCTGCAGAGAAATTAGTGTCACACTCTACTTAGTTTTGAATCAAGCATATAATCATGTATATAATCATGTATATGTGTGTACAGGCCCTGAATACACACACACACAGGGGCCTTGCTGCATGCAGAGGAGGTAGAGTGGTGGGTAGCTCCTTCGTCGTGCGCCCAAATGAGAAGCTTGTAAGGGGGACGGCGCCTTGCTCAAGGGTGCCTCGGCAGTGCTCCGGTGGTGAGTCGACACCTTCCACTGTCAGCTCACCATCAGGTGTTGTTTTGGGCGGGAGCGGGAATCGCACCGCTGATCTTGAAACATTGGACGACCTGCAGTGGCTCATCAAGCTGTCGAATTCCTGCCATTTGATTCATGCTCTTCTGTTGTTTTCGGCTGTAAGCCTAAAGACACCTAGTTGCTACAGGCCCCTGTGCGTGTGTGTGTATGAGTGTTACTGGCCTGTACCCACATATACTTACGTGTGTAACAACAACTACTGTACTAGAGTGGAGTAATAATTTCCCCTATGAGGGATTAATAAAATTGATTTAATTTCCTTCCATGTCTGTGCATGTGCTGTGACCTAAGTTCAAGAAAAAGTAAGATGTCTTCTGATTGGCCGTCCTGTGTGTCAATCAGGTGAAGGAATGGCTGATAGGCATACATCTATTTTAAAGACATGCGACCTACGAAATTGTTGACTAGCTTGTCGGTGTTACTGGGCCTGGCATATTGTTTGCGCATTTTCTAACTTCTATTATTTAATGTCAGACAATCTACTCAAACTACCGTCGATCTACCAGAACTACAGCAGAGAGACTGGTCTATCGTGATCGATGTATTGAGAATTTTGATATTGAGATTTAAAGTATAAAATCGTTTTAACATGCAACCACTTTGAACCTTGGACACAATACCAGTTAAAAAGACTCAGAAAACTCAAAGGTTATGAAAACATCTTCCACAACATTACAAATCTATTAAATATAGGCCCCTAATGTATGCATCTGGGTGTATGTTTGTGCAAGAATGAGTAGTTAATATTCCATGAATGACTGAGGGGTGGAGGTACTCTTTAAAGAGCAGCAGCTTGAGTGGGAGAAGAGAACTTGGAAGAAATTGAAAATGAAATTAATTTTTTTTTAATGGTAACCATGCTCAGATTATTTAAGCACTTGAGCATAATCTATTTGACACTAACGGTGTAATCTCATATTCATACCTTTCAGCTGCCAAAAAGAGAGCAATATGAGCCATGCTCACTTAGCCTGAAGAAATGGTTTTGGAAATTAACATGGATAGACATGTAATCTATGGAATAAATGGGAGGGGCAATGGCTGATCTTTGCCACCACTGAGGTAGGGCTGCATAAAAGGTGGGTTAAGAACATTTAAATTAATACAGAGCACCTAAAATTCATCAGCTAAAGCAATTTTGCAGTAGTGATGGAAAGTTGTGGGAATCTTTTGGAGCCACCAGAAATCACCCAGAACCCTGTTGGGATTTCTTACACCTTAAAGTCCTGGTTTATTGCTGATCTTCTTTTCCTTTTGGCTTTTCCCTTAAGGGGTCGCCACAGCGAATCAATTGCCTCCATCTACCCCTGTCTTCTGCATCCTCTTCTCTCACACCAACTCCCTTCATGTCCTCCTTCACTACATCCATAAACCTCCTCTTTGGTCTTCCTGTAGGCCTTCTGCAAGGCAGTTCAGAACTCAGCATCCTTCTACCAATATATTCACTATCTCTCCTCTGGACATGTCCAAACCATCTCAGTCTGGCCTCTCTCACTTTATCTCCAAAACCTCTAATATGTGCCCTCTGATGTACTCATTCCTGATCCTATCCATCCTGGTTACTCTCAAAGAGAACCTCAGGATTATCATCTCTGCTACCTCCAGCTCTGTCTCCTGTCTTTTCCTCAGTGACATTGTCTCTAGATCAAACAACATCGCTGGTCTCACCATAGTTTTGTACAGCTTTCCTTTCATTTTAGGTGTAACTCTTCTATCACACCTGAGACTTTTCTCCACCTGTTCCATCCTGCCTGTACATGCTGTTCCACCTCTTCTACACACTCTCCATTGCTCTAGACTGTTGACCATAAGTACTTAAAAACCTTCCACCTTCTTGATCTCTTCTCCCTATAACCTCACTCTTCCGCTTGGGTCCCTCTCATTCATACACATGTACTCTGTCTTACTCACTTTCCTCTTCTCCTTCTTTGACCAACAGTAATCCAACTTCCACTGGCACCCTGTAAGTGAACAGCACCGATGGCAGTCGTTGTTAACCCAGGCCAAGACCAATCCGGTATGGAAATCATAGGTTTGATTCTCATCTTTGATTTGACAAAAGTTTTACGTTGGATGCCCTTTCTGATACAACCGTCTGTATTTATCCGGGTTTGGGACAGGCTCAATAAGACATTGGCTTGTGCCCTCTTGCGGCTACATTCCCTAGTTTATTGTTGATATTTGATGGTTATTGAAGTTTAATTAGTCTTTTCGGAATGATGGCACACCTACACAGGGTAAAAAATAAGAAAGCCTGAGGTCAGCAATTATTACACATTATAACGTTAAGCCTCATTTGTGTGGTGAGTTACTCCTTTTTTTCTGAGATCACTATGAGCTGCAGGACTCAGACTGGGATGACAGATGACAAAAAGATATATGTAAAATCATAGTAATAGCAGTGACCTGCGGTTAGGGGAGGCAGGTGAGGCACAGCCTCACCTGCCATCATGAAAGAAAAAAATGTAATAATTAAATGCTAATATTTATCCAGCGATGTGTATTATAAATTTACTTTCCGTTTGACGTCACCTATTTTAGGTTATTTTTCTCAATTGCTGAATTTTCACATTTACTGCTGTAATGCGGAGCAGAGACCTGGCACCAGCCAGCTGTGCCTCACCAGGGATTACGCAATAGCTCAGACAGCTGTGCTGGTATGCTATATAGTGAGACCGTATTGCTGTCTCTCTATACACTATGTCGCTATTAAAATGTTCAAACACGTTTGCTCTATAAACTAAATTCCCATAATTTAGCTAATGTATATAATGTACAATGTCTTTTTTGTCAACAGCTGCATGTGTGTAACGTCTTTCTTGAGTTGAGCGGTCCTGAAACCGCTGTGCAAAGGCACTGGGTGAGGCACAAAAATACCTGGCCTCATGGATAAGGGGCGCTGGTGATCCCAGGGATTCGTCTTGGGACTCCTCAGCCAAAGAATAATTGAATGCAGGCTACGATCTACATCAAGTCAAGTGCAGCAATTTTTTTTTCTGCTCGCCTATTCAAATGGAGGATTACATATTAAAAACTGAAGGAAAATACGGACAATTTCTACAAACAAGTTATTGACGCGTTTGTTCAGAGGGAGCGGCGCATGGACTTCATTTACAAGTAAACCTGACATATTAACAGGTAGGTAACAACATTACTTTTTTTTTATCAAATATGCTTATTTGTGTGTTTGTATATGTAAACAATTCTGCAATGAGACTTGAACATAACCCACTCACTGTTGCTAATTAAATGGTGAATAAGCTACACTGTAGGTTCATATTTTTGTAAATCTGATCACGTGATCATGATGACGTCGGTGCCTCACCAGCCATGAACCTCACCGCACGTCACTGAGTAATAGTAAGTAGTAGTAATAATAGTAATAGTATTAAATAATAATATAGTATTGAAAAAAGTTGTTCCTATGGAATGCAGAATATGTCTAGACAAATATAAATGTTTCATGGAACAAATTGATGAATATGACACAGTCCGGAGATCGCTGAAGCAGAAATCCACCATCGGGAGTACCATAAAAATAAAAATAAAAATCATATATTACTTAAAAGGGAGTGTAATGAATTGCTCCCCAAAACATTTAAGTGTACATGTACATGTATCTTTTCACCCTCCCCATGTCAATATTGTTAAACTGACTCATCTCTCCCATCCTTTTTCAACAATCGTTTATGGCCACAATGTCTCACATCACATTGTTATTAGACAGTCACGGGGGTTGCTGGAGTAAAATAAAAAAAAATGAACTGATCTTTTCAGGTCCTGCCACAGTATTCCAAGGATGCTCAGGTCCAGAATTTCATTACAACCTTCCAACATAACAATATTATACATTTGAGGTCATTCAGGGGTTACTAACTCATTGTCTCACTGACCACATCTTGCTATATAATCCAGTGGAAATTTGAACTAACAGAATGATGACTTGACATTATTCATGTCAATCTCATGACATCTCAAATATGGTAAGTTGGCAACACAAACTGATCAGGGAGTGTTTGAGTCATGGGGTGTAGAATGGTCACTGTGGAGGCTGTTGGGGAGGGGGAGGGAGCTCTGAACAAACTGTTTTCCATCATGGATAACCGCGATCACTCTCTCCACCACACACTGGAGAGATAGTGGAGCTCCTTCTTCAACAGACTGTTACAGCTCTGCAGACGAAAGAACAGATACAGGAAGTCATTCCTACCGCAATCCATCGCGCTGTACAGCTCGAACATATCAGAGTCCCACCACAGTCTGATGTGCAGATATTTTGGCAAAAAATCCTGTATATCCCACATTCCATATTTATTAGTACAGTATTTTCTGCACTATAAGGCGCACTGGATTATAAGGTGCACCCTCAATAATTTGTTCTATATTTATTTCATATATAAGGCGCACCGGATTATAAGGCGCGCAAAATAAAAAATAAAATTTATTTGATTAACTGCAGCGGCTGTAGTTGCACAATCCGTCCACTAGATAGGGCCACGCTGCTCAGGCTTCCATGACTTCCTTGAGTGCCTTTGAATGGCCCCTATTGTTATGTCAATAAGCCATTCTGAGCCTCATGAAGGAAACCTGATCACTTGATCACTTTGTCATCTTAGAAAAAAGTCAACCCTCGTATTAAAAAACCTGAATTAAAAACTGGTTAAATTCATTACGAGTGCAGTCAGTGCGAACAGAGCGGATTATTTCCTGATCTGAAGTTCGAAGCAGATATTTAAGCTCCGACGTTCATCTTCGTTTATTAATTAAATATTGTTTCGATGGATTGGTAGTTCAGTCGGAGATGAGGTGCAGCTATTTTCTGCTGTGTGTCCTAAACAAATTTTAACTAGTTTTTAATGTTAGGCTGCTAATTTACTGGCAAATATGACACTGTTTTACTCCTAGAACTGACTTTAACATCGGTGTATCACCGCCATGAATCTCACAGCACGTGGCTGCAGACAGAATACACAAGCCTGAATACGCCCCTCCGACGCCCCCCCAGAGCAATCAACTACATTTGCAAATCAATTGCAGCACATCAGACACGTTTGTCTGGCAGTGACTGCTCTAGAAATTTCAGAAAAGGCCGGAAGATCAGCTTTGAGGGTCTTTAATTCACCTTTATGCCAGTTTCTCCGTGTGTTTCCACAGACTAATAGAATGGACCGTCACTAGATTCCAGATGACAGCACAACGGCATTTTTTAGACCAATTAAGTTTAAAGTAGGTTATTTCCGACGCCAAATAGTTAGGAAATACTGAGATCAGTCAGTCAGTCAAACTTTATTAATAGAATTGTTGAAAGTTCGTGGTCCTACAGTTGGTTCTACCGTCTGAGAGCAGCTCAGTCAGAGCCGGAACTTCGGTGACGCCCCTTGACTACTGTTGTTAGGGGGCGTGGGCCCGAGTGCCTTGTGAGGGTGGCCCTCTGGTGGCGGAGTGTGGCATGACTGGCGGCCAGACTGCCGGCTTTTTTTCAGCGATCATGTTTTTAACCAAAATTAATATGAATATTAATCCATATACAAGACGCACCGGATTATAAGGTGCAGTAGGGGTTTATCAGAAACTTTTAGGTGCGCCTAGTGCGGAAAATACAGTAACCTCTATCTGACATTTTACTGTGCATACTTGTATATTTGTAATGTATAATGTATATCTTCCTCCTATTTAATATGAACCTTTAGAACAGAATGGAATAGAACAGAATAGAACTTTACTGATGATAATTTCTACTGCTACACCTATCATTGAATTTAATTGTAAATAAAAATACATAAATTAAAAAAGCCTCTCTCACAGGAGTCACATGGTCGAAGAAAGACTGGACGGACGCACAGACAGGTGACTGCCGCTCCCACTTGGCAGTCTCACAGTCTTGGGCTCACCCCGTGAGTAGGGAGACGATGTACGCCACATGGGCTCGCTCTGTAGGAAAAGCCAAGGGTTGCTGCTCGAAGATAAGGGAGCACTGAACCAGGAAGGGACGACAGGTACCTGGGGCCCCAGAACAGCATTCTGGTGGTGGAATCTGTGCCTCAGACCCAGCCGCCAACCGAGCAGGAGGTTCGGGAACAGCAATGGGTCCTGGACGGTTCAGGAGTGGCGCCGAAAATGCAGCAAGCTGTTCCCAGAGGATGTTCATGATGTGCTCCTGGCTGGCGGTAGTGGACTGAATAAGAACTGAAGGTAATGGTCGTAGCGCTGGGTCAAGCTGGCTCCTATTGGTGAGTTCTACTGAGTCAGGTCACTGTCGCCTGGGTTTGCTTTAGCCAGATTGTTCTGTCAGGACTCAAACCCGACTGGCAGGAGGAACCCAAAAGAAAGACAGGGAAGCAGGCCAGTCAAGTCTCAAAAAGGGCTCAATCAGACAGGCAGGGGTCAGGTATTGGGTAATCAGTCCAACAGGCAGGAGAATCAGACAAACGATAGGCAACAGGCAGAATCCAGAAACCAGGTGGGATTGTACACAAGAGAAAATCCAAAACAAGGCAGACAGATAAGACAAGGTGTTGGTAGGAAACAAGAGTCTGGAAAACAGGCAGAGTCAATCACAAAAACAGAACGACAAGCAGGATACTAAGGCTCGAAAGTCAGGGCGAACACTAAACAATCTGGTATGGAGCAGGCTGACTGGCGAGTGACTGCAGGTGTGTGGAGAAAAGGCAAGTGAAGGGAATGAGCTGAGTGCTGATGAGACAGGATCTGGAATGACACGATATGTTAGAAAAAACAATGACAAATGTAAACTTAATTGCTCGGGGACATGACATGTCATTGTGAATTGACATTTATTATTGTTTAATTTTCTTTCATTCATTTTCTGCCGCTGTATCCGCCGCAGCGGGTCACACTCTGGACATGACGCCAGTGCACCGCGGAGCCACATACAGACAGACAAACACACACACACTCACTCACTCTTATGGGCGATTTGGGACCGGCCAATTAACCTGAAGAACATGATTTTGGAGGTGGGAGGAAGCCGGAGAACTTGGAGTGAACCCACGCAGACACAGGGAGAGCATGCAAACTCCGCACAGAACGGGACTCGAACCCGTTGTTTTGAGACAACAGCGCTACCCACTGCGCCACTGTGCCGCCCTGTTTAATTTCTTGTTTAAATATAAGGGTTTGTTTTCGTTACCCGGAGGAGGCCTCAGGGAAGACTTAGGACATGCTGGAGGGACTATGGCTATGTTCTGACTGGCAGCCAAAATCTGATTTTTAGCTCATCTAAACTAAAAGCGAATGGCTCTTTTGCGGTATGAACAATAACATACCACATAAAATCAGATTTTTGCAAGGCGGATTGAAACCACTTTCAGGAGGTAGTTTCAAATCACATTTGCTCCAAACATACCGATCGGTTTAAATGCCCGTGATGTCACTACATGCGCGCTACGAAGCGTGCACGACACCTCCACTCTGAAGTTGTAGCTACAGCAACCTGTCAGATTGGGCAATAATGTGGCCCAGTCTGAACAGGGCAAGATCTCATTTGGATAGAGTGTGGACAGTCAGCCCTAAAAATCGGATATGAAAGGGGATCTGATTGGAATTTGATTTGCCTGCAGTCTGAAGGTAGCCTATGTCTCTCGGCTTCCCTGAGAACCTTGGGATTGCCCCGGAAGAACTGCAAGGGGTTACTCTGGAGAGGGAAGTATGGGCTAACATTGTTGCCTCCGCGACACAGCCGCTTATAAGTGGTTGAAGATGGATGGTTGTAGAGTGAGATGATTTTAAGTTTGTTTGAAAAAAAAAAAAAAACAGCAATACAGAACAACCCCATCCTCCATCCCCCAAGAAACTATAGTACACCAGAGGGAAGAGTGTGTGTGAAAAGTGAGTGGAGGAAAGAGAGAAAGAGAAAATGTCTTCAGAATAGTTTAGCAGCAGGGTAAGACAGAAGCAGCCTTCTGAAACTAAATGTATTCTCCATCTTGGATGCCCTCAGTGCCCACTGCGACACCCCATGCAATGTCTGCCTGGTCAACCATAGGATGCTCCTCTGGACATACACATAACCACACTTACACAAGTGCACACAGACTCAGAATGATTCCCTTGCTTCTCTCACTGGCTTCATGTCAGCTCCAGCCTCCACCTTCATGAAGACAAATGCAAGTTTTGCTCAGACCCAGTGGAATAAAGCTCCTCTCGCTCACTCTTCCTCTCTACTTTCTATCTCTACTATTTTTTCTGTCATTCCCATGTGAAATACATCTACAGTAAGTTATTACCATTCAGATTTGTTCTGATTCTCAGTGAATTTCTCCCCCACTGTTATGCTAACTGAACTTGAGGGACATAATTTACAAACACAAATGTATTTTCTTCCATAATAGTAAATACAAGGACATGTAGCAACCCAGCAAACACATGAAAGGATGAAAGTTGTAATTCTGACTGAACCTTTTTGATGCAATGGCGCAAAAATGATTAATAAAGTTTTATGATGTTATTAAGTGCTGGTCTTCACACATGTCATTCCCTTAAATTGGGTCTTTAAATATTATGGGGCACAGATTGTAGTTTTAGCACAGTTTTATTTTGGTTTTTTTTGTATTTAGTTCCATTGCCTTCTTGTATTATCAGTTATGTGTTTGTGTTGTAAATTATGCACTGTGCTGTGGACAATGTGTCATAATAATTCGTGTCTGACATTTCTAATGATATTTTGCTTATAAGGTTACAGTATTAAGTCTCTTGTCTACAGTACAGATGTATGAAACAAGTTCTGCCTTTTCTTACAGAGCCACGACCACATTTTTCAAAAGGAATCAAAAACAATTTTACATGTCTACCAGCAGTGGCTGGTAGACTCCCTTTTGTATTGGAATTAATGCAATTTATATCCCCACATGGGTGAGGTCTGCCCCTGAAAGAAATGTGAAAAGGTCATTGCATATCAGCAGTGTGGTTATCAACTTCCTAATTAGACTCATTGATTACACACACCTCATTCAGCTGGCCCACAGATAACTGTCTAAGCCAAAATTCCGTCAATCCAAAGGCTTCCATTATGTAGGCCCAGGTAAAGGCATGGCCTACCAGAGAGGAGCTGGTGGTGTAGCTGCATTTCTTTGTCATGGGAGATTCATTATCCAAATCTCTCTTTGATCACGAAGCTTTCAGTCTCTGAAGACAACAAAAAGAGTATCGCAACAGTTGTTAAAAGGTGGAAACTCATGTTCTACTTCCCACCAGAAAATATAAAAAGCCACAACTAAATTAAATCATCATAGACAAAATGAAGAATAAACTTGTGCTGGCTGTGGGTCATATTCTCCAAATTAAATAACAGAATAGATCATTTGTCATAGCTGACTGAAACAAGAGTCGCATACACTCAGTTTCCAGCTTTTTCTGGTACACCAAGACTACTGCAGTTCAATCCAACTACAATATGTTTTTAATATTTTTTTTGGTTCACTCAGAGAGAAATGTTGATTGTGTTGCTGTAAAGGTGTATTTTATCAGAACAGAAGAAAATCCTGGTCCTGCCTGTTAATTCAAAACAAACCAATTTACTCTTAGGTAGCTTCAAATGTAGTGTCAGTGTTAAAACATAAATAACATGGAAAGCATTATTTGCCCAGCAGTTGTCTCCAATGTCCATAAAATAAGGTTTATGATGACAATGGCACAAAATTTTTTCGAATCAACTTCTTCTTTTCCTTCCGGCTTTTCCCTTCAGGGGTCGCCACAGCGAATCAATTTCCTTCATCTAGCCCTGTCCTTTGAATCCTCTTCTCTCACACCAACTACCTTCATGTCTTCCCTCATTACATCCATAAACCTCCTCTTTGGTCTTCCTCTAGGCCTCCTCCCTGGCAATTCAAAGCTCAGCATTCTTCTACCAATATATTCACTATCTCTCCTCTGGACATGTCCAAAGCATCTCAGTCTGGCCTCTCTCACTTTATCTCCAAAACCTCTAACATGTGCTGTCCCTCTGATGTACTCATTCTTGATCCTATCCTTCCTGGGCACTCCCAGAGAGAACCTCAGCATCTTCATCTCTGCTACCTCTAGCTCTGTCTCCTGTCATTTCTTCAGTGACACTGTCTCTAGACCAAACAACATCGCTGGTCTCACCACAGTTTTGTACACCTTTCCTTTCATTTTAGCTGAAACTCTTCTATCGCACATCACACCTGACACTTTTCTCCACCCGTTCCATCCTGCCTGTACACGCTTCTTCACCTCTTTTCCACACTCTCCATTGCTCTGGACTGTTGACCCTAAGTACTTAAAATTATCCACCTTCTTGATCTCTTCTCCCTGTAACCTCACTCTTCCACTTGGGTCCCTCTCATTCACACACATGCCCTCTGTCTTACTGCGGCTAACCTTCATTCCTCTCCTTTCCAGGACAAACCTCCACCTCTCTAGCTTCTCCTCCACCTGTTCCCTGCTCTCACTGCAGATCACAATGTCATCTGCAAACATCATAGCCCATGGAGATTCCTGTCTAACCTCGTCTGTCAGCCTGTCCATCACCATAGCGAACAAGAAGGGGCTCAGAACTGATCCCTGATGCAGGCCCACCTCCACCTTGAACTCCTCTGTCACACCTACAGCACACCTCACCACTGTCCTACAGTCCTCATACATGTCCTGCACCGCTCTAACATACTTCTCTGCCACTCCAGACTTCCTCATACAATACCACAGTTCCTCTCTGTGCACCCTGTCATAAGCTTTCTCCAGATCTACAAAAACGCAATGCAGCTCCCTCTGGCCTTCTCTGTACTTCTCTATCAACATCCTCAAAGCAAATACTGCATCTGTAGTACTCTTTTTTGGCATGAAACCATACTGCTGCTCACAAATGTTCACTTCTGCCCTTAGTCTAGCTTCCACTACTCTTTCCCATAACTTCATTGTATGGCTCATCAGCTTTATTCCTCTGTAGTTGCTACAACTCTGCACATCTCCCTTGTTCTTAAAAATGGGCACCAGCACACTTCTCCTCCATTCCTCAGGCATCTTCTCACTATCTAAGATCCTGTTGAACAACCCAGTGAGAAACTCTACTGCCACCTCTCCTAGACACTTCCAAACCTCTACAGGTATATCATCAGGACCGACTGCCTTTCCACTCTTCATCCTCTTCAATGCCCTCTTCACTTCATCCTGACTAATCTTTGCTACATCCTGGTCCACAACAGTCACCTCTTCTAGTCTTTGTTCTCTCTCATTTTCCACGTTCATCAGCTCTTCAAAGTACTCTTTCCATCTTCCCATCACACTACTGGCACTACTGGTCAATAGACTTCTATCCCTATCCTTAATCACCCTAACCTGCTGCACGTCCTTCCCATCTCTATCTCTCTGTCTTGCCAACCGGTATAGATCAGTCTCTCCCTCCTTACTGTCCAACCTAACATACAAGTCATCATAAGCTTCTTGTTTGGCCTTTGCTACCTCTACCTTCACCTTACGCTGCATCTCCCTGTACTCCTGTCTACTCTCCTCAGTCCTCTCAGTGTCCCACTTCCTCTTGGCTAACCTCTTTCTCTGTATACACTCCTGTACCTCCTCATTCCACCACCAAGTCTCCTTATCTACTTTCCTTCCAGATGACACACCAAGTACTCTCCTACCTGTCTCCCTGATCACATTAGTTGTAGTTGTCCAGTCATCTGGAAGCACCTCCTGACCACCCAGAGCCTGTCTTAACTCCTTCCTAAAAGTCATGCAACACTCTTCCTTTTTCAGCTTCCACCATTTCGTCTTCTGCTCTGCCTTTGCCCTCTTGATCTTCCTCACCACCAAAGTCATCCTACACACCACCATCCTATGCTGTTTGGCTACACTCTCACCTACCACTACTTTGCAGTCACGGATCTCTTTCAGGTTACACTGTCTACACAAGATGTAGTCTACCTGTGTGCTCCTACCGCCACTCTTATAGGTCACTCTATGTTCCTGCCTCTTCTGGAAGAAAGTATTCACTACAGCCATTTCCATCCTTTTTGCAAAGTCAACTACCATCTGTCCTTCTGTGTTCCTCTCCTGGATGCCAAACCTGCCCATCACCTCCTCATCACCTCTGTTTCCTGCACCAACATGTCCATTGAAGTCTGCTCCAATGACAACTCTCTCATTTCTAGGCATGCTCTGCATCACTTAATCAAAGTCCGACCAGAATTTCTCCTTCTCCTCCAGCTCACATCCTACCTGTGGAGCATACCCGCTAACAACATTGAACATCACACCTTCTATTTCTAGCTTCAGACTCATCACTCTATCCGACACTCTTTTTACCTCCAGGACATTCCTAACAAACTCCTCCTTCAAGATAATTCCTACTCCATTTCTCTTCCCATCTATACCATGATAGAACAACTTGAACCCTGCTCCTAAACTTCTAGCCTTGGTACCTTTCCACCTGGTCTCCTGGACACACAGTATGTCTACCTTCCTTCTCTGCATCATGTCAACCAACTCTCTAACTTTTCCTGTCATAGTTCCAACATTCAACGTCCCTACTCTTAGTCCTATACTCTTGGTGTTCCTCTTCTCTTTCTTCGATCAAACGCACTTTCCTCCTCTCCTTCTTCGACCAACAGTAATCCAATTTCCACCGGCGCCCTGTAGGTCAACAGCGCCGATGGATGTAGTTGTTAACCCGGGCCTCGACCGATCCGGTATGGAAGTCATAGGTTTGATTCGCATCTTTGATTTGGCAAAAGTTTTACGCCGGATGCCCTTCCTGACGCAACCCTCTATATTTATCCAGGCTTGGGACCGGCACAATAAGACACTGGCTTGTGTCCTCTTGCGGCTACATTAAAAAAATTTCGAATCAACATGACTCATAATTCAGATGTGCTCATACTGAATTATTATCAACTACTAAGATGGTGGACATCTATGAATTTGTTCAATGGAAAAGGAAGTTCTGCTGTAACAAATGAATGCGGATTCTGAGGCTTTCATACTGATTTCTGGGAAACGTAGCAATGTTATTACATCACTAGGTGGCTAGTCCACTACCCAAATGCCAGAGATTTACAGCAGAAAAGAAATGCCTCAGTAAAACAAATCATTGTTATGTTCAGACTGATTAGTGCCATCGGGAAAAATAAGACTTTGTTCATTTCACTGCATTTCGACAACGGTCTCATTTTGGCAGAGAAAATAGACTGGCTGCTCTCCAATTCTCTGACATTTAGGTTTGCAGCGCCTGCAGAAAGTCTTTGGCAAGTACTTCCTGTTTTGTTCACAGATCCAGCATTATAGGTATTTAGTTTAACCTAAGCTGCAAGGTAAAGTACAGACTGTCAATAAGAGATCAGTAAGTAAATGTAGCTTAAGACTATTTGTTGTTGGCCCTGCGATGAGCTGGCATCTTGTTCAGAGTGTCCCCTGACTTTTGCCCATAGCCAGCAGGGATAGGCGTCCACAGACCAGTGACCAACAAAGCAGAAAAGCAGCTGTACACAAGATGATAGTGATGGTCTCGTACACAAAAAATGAATGGATGGACTATTTACTGTATTTTATGCATGAACCATCTAATTTAAACTTTGTACAACTTTGTAAATAGTTCAGCACCAGGAATAGCTGTGGACACACCTATTTCAGATAGTGGAAAGTTGATGGGAAGGTGTTTCTAACCTTTGACTGTTGCTGTTACTGTTACTATCTTCTATTTATTTTTATTTTATTTATTTAGTTAGTTTATTTTCTTTTTTCCAGACATGTTATTACATCAGATTTTACTTTGATCAGTGTTGAGACATCAGCAACATCCGAAAAGAAAGGGCTGACGGGTAGAAGCCATTGGCTTGTAAGGTTCCCGTCCCCTAAATCAACAACATCTCTCTCATTGCAGCACCTTTGTCTATAAACAAAGGTTGAGCTAAGATTCAAATCTGAAATATAACTAGCTATTCACATGCACTCACTTAAACAAATGATAACAATATAGACCTGACTATGAGAGAGTAAAAATGTTTTTGTTTTTTTTGTGAGTCATAGTACTCAAGAGGGTGCTTGTATTTGTTTTTCAAATAGCTTGTCTCTTAGAATTGATCAGCAATCTATAACAAGACTCTTGTGGACAGCCTCCAGAATAACCACAGACTGAGCTCCAGAAAGTTTCAGAGTACGTTCCATGAACTTTGGATCCATGAGGTATCCAATAGCACATCTACCTTTTGTCTTCTCTAGTCCTCTTTCCTCTCGTTGTATAGTTTTGTTTTATTTTCTAAGTCTATGCAAAGCAATTACTTATGGTAATCACTTATATTTAACATAATATGTGTTTCTTGTTGTATTGCATTGTGCATAAATTGCATTAGCAATATTACACTGCTTCATCACATTATATTGCTCTGGCACAACAGTTTCCTCATCCTCACAGTCATCTCATTATGAAAGCTAAATTAACCATGGAGCATACCTTTAGAGCGTGCTGCAGTTTTACAGCACCATCGGTCTCGCCTCACAAATACTTCATCGTGTAATTGAATATCGAGTCTACCAGGGCCCTTCATAACTGACTGACCCTCTGCATTCACATAATTACACAAAGATGAATAAGTGGAAGTCGCAGTGATTGTGCAGTGTCCTGTTCAGATGGTTGTCGCTGCGTTAAACACCAACTCGAGGTGGTGCGAATGGTGTTTCTCGCTTTAAACACAAAAAAGCTAATACTTCAGACAACTTGTCAAATATCAAAAGCTGGTAGGACAGAAAGAGACTTTCAGGCAGTTTTACATTACTGGGTGAAATCATATTACCAACACAGCTGGGCAATTATCATTATCATCAATGAAATATGTCAAATCAAACGTAAAAATATAGAAAACTTTGAGTCAAATAATGGAAGCGCAGAGTGCATCTCTTAATTTCACCACAGATTAGAGAGGAGTAGAAAGAAAGAAAATATGAAATATCGATTCCCTGCCTGGTACTTATCTTTTAGTATGCAGAAGAATTAGGAGTGGATTTGATTTTCAAACATATTTGCAATCCCAGAATGTGAATAGATCTAAACATCTGACATGCACATCTTTATGTATACTATACCTTCTGTCTGTAAAGACACAGAAACAGATTTTAACTATTGATTTGTTGTGGTGTTGTTTTCTCGATTAAAATTTGTTCACTTCTTAAATTTCTCTTTTCTGATGTTGGTCTTTTAAAAATATCTTTATCTTATCACAAATTGCAATCCATTTTGCCATTAGCTGTATATTTTTTTCCATGGTTAAGGAATTTAGGCCATCATATCTGCCCCAATTCCCAAACAGCTCTATGCCTTCCAGATGCCTCCTGCTGCCCCCTATGTTCATTATACAGTAATACAGTCTGTACAGTCAGCTGTGGTGTAATTAATTTCTCATTAGCATGGGCAATAATGACTATCTCACAATCTTTCTTGTATCACCACCACCACACACACGCTCCTACACACACATACATGCATACACATTATCTCCCCATTGCCAGCAAAGCCCTGCTAAAGCAGAGTATACACATCCCCAAAAGAAAGAAAACAAACAACAATTAGCTTCCTGTAGACCTGGAGAATGGTAGACTCATCTCGTGCAAATTATCCCTCACTGAGGAATGGGCAACTGAGGCTTGAACTTCAGGTGTTCTTTAATGAACTGTCAGCATCGAAACAAATCATTTACTTCCCATGTACCAGTAGTTTCCACGGAAACCACTGACACACATGAAGCATGCAAGACATAGCAGTATCAGCAGCATTTCAGTTAGATGTAACGAAGACCACGGTTACTCACAAGAAGTCTGTCTTGCAAAAACTGAAATTATAAGATATTGGTCAAGCCTTTGTGTTCATACCAGCAGTAGATAGTGTGCATGGCTAGGCTTACCATGCAAAAGAAAGCATTTTGTCACTGCCCCGGTTCCAGCTTCCCCCCCTGTCCTCAGTATACCAAATTCACTCAAACTCAATCTACTCATTCCTGTCATATGTGTTGCTATAGCCACCTGCATCCCAGCTCCAGTCAGGCGCCACCCTACTTAGCCTCTGATTTAAAGCTCAGTTCACATCCTGATTGTAGTGACTGATTTTACTCTTCAGCAGTTTTGGATTACTGTGTGATTTTTGCCTGTTTCCTGGATTTTACCTCTTTGTCCATTCCCTGCCTGATCTCCTGACTACTTGGTTTTGGGATTCCGCTTGTATTAAAACCTTGACCTCTCCTCTGATTTACTACTTTTGGGTCCAAACGACATTTATTTCAATCAATATCTATTTAAGGACAGTTCAGCGATAAATCTTGAAATAACTTTTATTTCGTATGAAGAGACACCATATCCTTCCATCTGGCAAAAATTTTGCAGTCAATTACAAGTTCTTCTTGTACAGTTTTCTCATGAACATATGAGGGTACCCAGATGAAATTAAAGAGAAATCTTGCTTCCTGCCATGCTAAAGGTGATTTTAGAACCATTGGAGAAATGCATATGTGACCGGTAGAAAATGTCCCTCCTGGGCCACCAGAGTTGGGTAGCAGCCAGCTCCTCCTACCAATCAGCCAGAAATTGGTATAAGGTGTCACTATGCTTCCTTTCTGGTCAGGAGTTGACTGCTACACATGCTGCTGTAAGTTGTCTTCTGGTTGTTTTTTTTATGTTTATGTGCTTTGTATGTGTTTTTAGATTTATTTTTGTCATATGTTAGGTTTTGTTCAGTGGCTTCCCTCATGCCCACACAGGTGGATTCCTGGAGAAGAATGTTCCACAGGAGATAAAAGGACAATTCCTTTAGTGTACAAATTGGTTTATTTGGCAGAGGTATTTAACCTGTCTTCTTTTATTTTAGACAGACTGCCACTGCTGTTTTGTTTTTATAGTTTGGTTTCATTGTTTGGTTTTAATTGTTTTATTTGATTTGATTTTATTGGTTAGGCTTTCTTGCCCTTGTATACTCCTTGATTTTATTCTAGGGTTGTATTTTCCCCCAAGACAACAAACAGTACCGTTGCAGCAGTCCTGCCAGCTTTTAACATGTTTTTAATTGTTCTTTCTATTGCATGAGCCCTGCGGGGCCAGTGCCAGGGAGCTGCTTTGGACGGTGGAGCCATCAGTGGTCGCGGTCCCTCACTTCAGCTCCACACTCCCCTTAATTTGTGTGTGTAGTGGTTTTTACACAGCCTTCACGTTTTACCCTTTACCCCTTGTCTTTTTGGTTGTTTGCTGGGTGTGTGTCGGCCACGGAGCTGGGTGAGTGCTCTGGCCTCGATTGGCTCCCTAATTACAGTCATTCCGGATGTCCTGCAGTGCTCATGCAGACCTGATAGGTCTGATAGGTCTTTTGGCATTCTTGTTCGTTTTACTCTTTTCATAAAGTTTTCAGTCTTGGGGGAAGAACTTTGTCTCTGCCCATTATTGGACCGTGGCTTGTCCAATTTTTTTTAAATATCTGTGGCCTGTTCACCAACTTAAACATATCTTACAATTTGTTTATTTACTGTTCCTGAACTTTCTGAGTTCTCAGTTGTAGGCTGCGGCTACACATAGCTCTTACACCATGACATCTGAAGCACAAGGGCATAAAACCCTCCTCATCCTGTGTTTCATGAGCTAATGTGCCTCTCACTGACGACACCACATCCATCTACTGCATATTTTATTTCTTATTCTCCATCCTCACTTTGCCTCACTCCATTCTCTTATCCACACTGGTAAGAGCGCTACACTCTAAGGCTCCAGATGCAGCAACGTTTCAGATGAAAGCTGGACTTTGATTGCACCTTAAATTGGAGCCCCTCTCCGCTCCTCATTTCTCATCTAATACATTTACAATATAAGGCTGAAGCAGTCTTCTAGATCAGAGCTTTTTTCTAACTGTTTGTTATATCACTAAGTTGATGCTATTGTGGCTCCTTCTCTGGGTACCAGTTTATTATATGCAACTTTTGTCCAGTGACATGTTTCATTTTGAACTATACTTGCAATACTGTTTTTGCTTTAAACTGCATTAAATATTTATATTTAGCAACATTGTCTCAATTCATGTCCCAGAAACATTCTAAGTTACATAAATGGATGGTATTCAATGTGATTATGAAAAATAAAGTGATTTACACAGTTCTGATTAATGAGCAGACTTTGAAATAAGATGGACTTGAATGTAGGCTAAATTTCGCTGTTTGCCAAACAGGATTTTGTTTGAAGTACATTGCCAAGACTAGTTAAGCCAAGTTAGATTATTATAAAGTGGTTTTTGTATATCTGTAAGTAACAAACATCTCTGCCAGTATCATGACTCACAACATTCTGAAGACCTCTGTCATGTTTAGCCATAAAGTAGGCCGATAGTAGCACTACACACTACGATGTCTAAGTAGCATACTTATAGGGTCACTGTTTTCTGAAAAAATAGATTTTCCATTGCTTGGCTCTTTTATTGACAAAGTAGTGTTGCTGGAAACACACAAGCTACATTTTCCCCAAGAATTCTCCACCTCCTCCTTTTCTCGTCTGTCTGACTGATGTAGAGTCAGATGTTTTAAAACTTTACGTATATTCCTTGATGAATTCCTGGTCATTTTCCTTTAAATTTCATCACATCATTTCTAAAGTATTCTCAACGCCTCAAATCCTGGACGCAATGTCACAATCCCAGTTGAGAGTGATAAAAATTATAGGTAACCGGCAGGCTAACTTCTTGTTCTTGGTATTGTTGGCTTGGTGTTCTTACCTGTCTGCATATGCGCATATAGGTCCTCAGTTCAAGATAAAATCAGATGTCATCTGATTGGCTGCCCAATCAGGGGTGTCAATCAATGCTGACATCTATTTTAATATCATGGGATTCGGTCAATCGCGAACTTGCTTGTTAAGATTGCTGCCCTAGCAACATTATCATCGGCCAGTCAATTGCGATTGACGTATTGAGCACCCCTGCTCTAAATGCATATATTATACAGTTTCAGGAGAGTTTTGAAGGCCCCCTTCTTGCGGTATACCTAAGCTCTCTCTGATGATCCCTGACCTATAGTCATACTTCAGCATCGTAATATGGTCCTTTGCGGAACTCTAAAAATGGAGAGGGAAAAAAACAACCACCAACCAAGCATTATTGAAAATGATGCCAAATATATTTCATATTCATATTTCCAGTTAGTGCTGTACATTGCCCCAAAATCCACCCTTGATAGACCCTATATATTTATCTATGTAATTTGTCTCCATGGTTATAAGATTTTTTGATCTATAATGCAATCGTTGTTACTGGCAATTTTGAAATTACAAACACTTCTTAAATTACGATTAACCCATTATTGGCTGAACATCTGTTAAAAAGAATGGTAATCAGAGTTGGATGTATTTCAATGTGATCCAAAAGGCCAAAAAGTGTACAAAGTCATTACAAAAAACTAAAAGCATACCTTTTATTGAATCTTTTGCAGCAGATGCCACTTTATCATCCTCGTTGACATCATCCCTTCTAAAAGGATTAAAAAAAATTGGTATACTTATAATAGATGAAATCCCAGAAGCACTGAGTACCAGAGTTGCACCAAGATGCTCAAAAAGATGAAGAACATCTATTCATCAGCAGAGAAAGAATGAGACACATTTACTTCTTTGTTGTGTCCCAGGTCATGACTGGCTCAGATGAGGTTCCTTCAAGGATACTTTCAGCCACTGAATTCCCAGTGATCTGGCTAGCTCTCCTGTCTCCTCAGAAAGCAAACTCCGGACACAGCAAGACTTGAACCAGGGACTGTCTTGCTTTGTCTCGAAAGCGCTACCCACTCTGCCACTGTGAAGCCTAAATTAAACTGATAAAAGTTTAAACTCACAAAGTTGAAGTAGCTAAATAATTTAACACCACTCTGTCTCTACTATGATTCATAATGTCAATTAAATGCAAATCCAAACTTTCTTATACAACGGAGCCTCTGACTTACAGAGAGACACTTTCCCTCACTGAGTGAGCTCCCAATTGGGTAAAAAACAGGGTTTAATACAAGAGAGATCAAGTTATTTGAGGAACTGAGAAGCTGAGACCTTTACTGTTGTTTTGCTGCAAACACTTATTAAAATAATTAAACTAAATCGTGCATGGAATTCAAGTGGTGTTAATTTTAGAAAAGTAATAACTTGAGGACGTGTTGTCAAATTGCACACTGACGCTGAACAAGTAAAGAGATAAATACAGTGCTTGGTCTGTTTTTGCATGGTGTGTGTACAACCATGAATTAGGTGGTCATTTTTGGAATGTTGCCATTTGAATGCAGAAGTTGTGTTAACAGTGCCTAAAGTTTATCAAAAATATAAATGACAATATTCATAAATCATTGGGTCATTTTGCAGGTAAACATTGTAAAATGTGTGTTTACTGAATAACTATCCAACCCAGCTGTTCAACCCATTGAAGTTCAACAAAAATCACATTTAACATGATAAAAAAACACTGTTGACTAAAAATAACGTAGAAACAAAAAGCCAAAAAGTGCATTTTGAATTCTCCACTGCTTTTGAGATTGCTTTTTACTATAGATAATAATATGTCTTACATGTGCAAAGAAGTGCCTTCAGTCATTTAGTGCCCTTAAGTATTTTCAGCTGGAATATTCTCATGGAAATACAGTACATGAACAGATTTATAATTTAGGGCATTATAATTTTCTATACAGATTTATCAATAAAGAGTGGCAACATAACATAAATGTTGGTTAGTTGTTGTAAGAAGTCTCTTAAGGGAACATAGTTACAGTATGTTTTTGCTAAAATGGAAAAATAAATTAGAAGATTATAAGAAGACCCATTGTACCTTCAGTGTTAATCAGGTCTACAGTTCCCATAATACTCACAATCTCTATTTAAAGCTTGTGAAACAACAAACACGGACATTATGCTCTAGCTAAGCAACCATAGAAGTGTGGAAATATTTCAGTCAAAAGAAAATATATATAAATATAAATAGATTTTTTTATTTTATTTTATATACTGATATAATCCCCGCAGGGAAATTAGAGGCACACTCTAGTTAGTTGAATCATGCATATGTGGCCTGGTTTAAAGTGATAGGGACCAGACACAGCAAAAATAACTTTTATGTGGGTCTTTATTTCCCGACTGTACATAGCACAGCATTAATGTAATGAGCTGAGGTTGTTGGTTATTAACTAAAACAATAACAACGACAAAAAATAGAAATCTTGTTTCTCTTACTAATCTAGAAAAGTCTACGGGAAACTATACAAATCCACGGGAAAACTAGACAAAACTACAGAAAACAAGACAACAGTAGTGGTTCTCTCTGGATAAAGAAAAACAAAATAAAATACATACATTTGTTGAGCCACATAACTCAATTGAATCTCAGTGAAATGCGTTACTACAATGAAAACTGTACATTTTTAACAAATACATTTTCTGAGAAGAATTCGAAATACAGTTTTCACAGAAAGAATCATGAACTCACTTCTCACTCCAGTGTGTATCCTGCGCACCAAGACACAAACAACCAGAAGTGAAACAGGAATCAACGTGACTCAATCTCCCCTCTATTGCTCGACAGAAACATAAAATTAACATGAAAGTATGTGGAAATACATATTATAATATGACTCTTAGTCTACTAGTGTACAATATCAGCACTTACCCTGTACTGCTCTTCAGTGTGGCCCTCGGCATGGAGATATTGCACGTACACACCGCTCTACAGATCTACAAACATTGTCAGGAATACGCAATCATTACACATTTAACTTACGTAATAATCATTGCTACACTCTTATCTGCTGACACAGGTAATACCTTTTCTGTGTTATGAGTGTTTTAAGGATATTGTCTCAGAACTACACACCTGAACAGACCGCAGCTTCCCACTACAGCAGCTCCCTCGTTAATGTGGTCTCACGTGAGTTCAGCTCTATCGCGAGCTCTGTGGCTACACTACTCTTAAAGTGACAACGTCATTTTACCAAAAACACAGTTACAACAACACTAATTCAGGGGTGCATGCAAACAACGCTGTGTGGACAGCCGAAAACACCCTCTGTCTTTAGTCCACCTGGCTACATCCTCCCCTGCTCTAAGTCAAAGTCCTCGGTGACTTTCTACTCATCTATTGTTCCCTGAATTGTGAAGTGTAGAGAACCACACCCGCTAACACTTGGGAAAGTACATCTGGGCTCAGGGTCACTGTGTTGCACGCTGATCTAGGTAAGTGAAACGGGTTTCTGTGTGTCACTGCTGTTGTTCTCTCACTTCGGCGTGGAGAGGTAATGGGTGTATTTACGCTGAAACCATCCTCCTTTCTCCTTCTGGAAGCAGGTACAGGTCTCACATCTGTTTTCTCAGCAGGTGAGCCAATACCCTCCAATGCGGAGTGAGAGCAGGGCCTTGGCTCCGCCTCTGAGTCATTCTCAGGTACATCACTTACCTCCTGCTCTATCGCATCCTCACTCTCCAGCACACTCTCAGCCACCTCTCCTAGAGGGCTTTGTGTCTCGTCAGTCATCAGATGCAAAGTTTCAGGTTCCAGTGTTGCCACGTACTCAACCACTGGATACCTGACTTCCTCCACCAGCACAAAGTCAAGGTCCATGGACTCAACTTCCGACTCCAGACAGATTCACTCCCTCATGGTAAGTTTATCTACAGGAGAAGCTGCACAGCGCTGCCGCCTCGGCATTGGCATGGGCTCCACACATGGCCACAAGCTGGACCTATGCACTCTCTTCACCGGCCCTCCCTCCAGGGGCTCCACAGTGTACATAGTCCCTTGGACATCAATAACCTTATACACAGTTGCTGCCCAGGCATCCTGGATCGTATTCCTTCCTGATGGCCTATAACGAAGATACACCAGTTGTCCAAAATCAACAGGCGGACAGTATGTTCTCTCTTGTTGCTGGGCTACTCCCTCTGTGGCCTTACACTCAGCAAACTATCTTGCTCTTGCATGGGCATCTTGGAGGCGCTCCTGGTGTGCAGCCAACCAATTAGCCTTGTGATCCTTCACCTGTTCTTGTCCTAGCAGTGCATCGACTGGTAAATGCAGTTGAACTCCAAACACCAAGTAGAAGGGAGAATACCCTGTAGTTGAGTGCGGTGTGACATTATATGCAGTATCTTAGCTGTTCCTAGGACTGTGCTTTTCTGTACTGAGGATTCAGATGTTCCAGGAATCTGCTGGAGCCACTCTTCCAGTTTGGGGGTCACTGCCCCAAGTGCTCCTACTACCACGATGACCACATTAACCTTGATCTTCCACATGTTTTCCAACTGTTCTTTCAACCTTTGATACTTCTCAATCTTTTCGTGTTCCTTCTTCCTGATGTTGGCACCAGCTGGAATTGCCACATCTATCACCACTGCTCTCTTCTGCTCTTTATTCACCACCACTATGTCCGGTTGGTTAGCCAGCAGCTGTTTGTCAGTCTGGAAACTGTCTCACAAGTCTCACAGGATCTTAGCCTTGTCGTTCTCAACCACCTTTGGTGGTATGTCCCATTTGGATTTGGGTACTTCTAGTCCATACTAGGTACAGATGTTCCTGTACACTCTCATAGCAACTTGGTTGTGCCTCTCCATGTATGCTGAGCTGGCAAGCATCTTACACCCTGCAAACACATGATGGACTGTCTCTGGGGCTTCTTTACATAGCCTGCACCTTGTGTCAGATCCACTGTGGTAGATATTGGCCTCTATTGCTCTTGTACTTAGGGCCTGTTCTTGGGCTGTGATGGTCAGTGCGCCTCTGTGCTATCTGTCAGTCCAGCTTTATCCAGCCATCGGTAGGTCTTCTTGATATCAGCCACTTCCACTATCTGTCGGTGGTACATGCCGTGTAGAGGCTTGTCCCTCCATATTGTCTCCTCCTCCTCCTCTTCAGGTTTCTGCTGTCTTAGGCATTCACAGACCAGTTCATCTGTTGGGGCCATCTTGCTGATGTACTGTTGGATTTTCACTGTTTCATCCTGGACAGTGGCCCTGATGCTCACTAGTCCTCGGCCTCCCTCTTTCTGCTTAGTGTACAGCCTCAGGGTGCTGGACTTGGAGTGAAACCCTCCATGCATGGTGAGCAGCTTTCTAGTCTTAATATCTGTAGCTTCTATCTCCTCCTTCGGCCAGCTTATGATCCCAGCAGGGTATTTGATGACTGGAAGTGCATACATATTGATGGCACAGACCTTGTTCTTGCCATTCAGCTGACTTCTCAGGACTTGCCTTACTCTCTGGAGGTATTTGGCTGTGGATAACTTCCCTGCAGCCCCCTCATGATTGCCATTAGCCTGTGGGATTCCAAGGTATTTGTAGCTGTCCTTGATGTCTTCTATCCTGCCCCCTAGTAGGTCGACCCTTCAGTTCTGATCATCTTGCCTCTTCTTGATACCATCCGGCCACATTTGTCTAATCTGAATGACATCCCTATGTCGTCGCTGTAGATCCTGGTGGTGTGGATCAGTGAGTTGATTTCTCGCTCATTCCTGGCATACAACTTGATATCATCCATGTAGAGGAGATGGCTGATTGTTGTCCCGCTTTGGAATCGGTATCCGTAGCCACTTTTTGTGATGTTGTGACTGAGGGTGATCAGGCTTATGCAAAACAGAAGTGGTGATAGTGCATCCCCTTGGTATATACCGCACTTGATGTTAACATGGGCAATTGGCTTGGTGTTAGTCTCCAGGGTTGTCTTCCACATTCCCATTGAGTTCTTGGTGAAGGCTCTTAGTATCCTGTTGATCTTATACAGTTCCAGACATTCCAGTATCCATGTGTGTGGCATTGAATCGTAGGCTTTCTGGTAGTCTATCCAGGCGGTGCACAGGTTGGTCTGCCTGTTCGTAGTCTCTGTGTACTGCTCTGTCCACCAGTAGCTGGTGCTTGGCTCCCCTGGTGTTACTAGCAACTCCTTTCTGTGCCCTGCTGATATATTGATCCATGTGCCTACTCATCTTAGCCACCGTGATGCCTGACAGGAGCTTCCATGTTGTACATAGACAGCTTATTGGCCGATAGTTGGATGGGGCAGATCCCTTCTGTGGGTCTTTCATGATCAGGACTGTCCTGCCTTCAGTCAACCATTCTTGGTGCATCCCATCCCTTAGCAGCTGGTTCATCTGTCCTGCTAAACGCTCATGGAGTGCTGTCAGCTTCTTTAGCCAGTATGTATGGATTATATCAGGGCCCGGTGCTGACCAACTCTTAATCTTTGACACTCTTTCTTGGATGTCTACCATTGAGATGGTTACTGGTTCTTGTTCTGGGAGGCAGCTGTGGTCAGTCCTCAGGTCCACTAGCCACTGGGCATCGGTGTTGTGTGATGCTTCTCTTTCCCATATGCCTAGTATTTCTCCACCTCAGCTCTTGGTGGGTCTGACTGGCTGCTATTTCCCTGTCACTGAGAGTACACCTTTGCTAGTTGAATGGAGAAGGTCTTGTTTATTCTCCTGGCCTCTATCTCCTTGGTGTATCTCTTCAGTCGGGTAGCCAGAGCCGTTAGTCTCTGTTTGGCAGTTTCAAGTGCTTCAGGTATGAAGAGCTTGCTGTATTTCCTGGGTACCCCTTTATTCACCATGTTCCCCTTCTGCAGCTCGGCTAGCTGGCTGACTTCTCTCCGTGTCGTCTTTATCTTGGCCTCTAACCATCTCTTCCATGGAGCGTATTGTTTGTTATGTCCTGTGTTGATCTTATATCCCAGCATCTCAAGGATTACTGTTGCTATATTCTGAATCCGTTTGTTAGTCTCAGTTATGTTCCCTGTGGGGATGGTTCTTATCGCAGCATTCACATCTTCTAGCAGATCTTCTGGAGGTACTTGACAACTTAGCTTCAGTATTTGTCAGAGGCTCCAGGTTTCCATTTGGGTCACGATCCTCCTTCTCAGGTCAGCAGCTCTTGTATTGAGGCTGTTTATGTCTCTTGGGGCTTGGTACCCAATCTCAGATTGTGGGGGGGATGGTGAAATCCCCCCGCTGACCTGGCGTCCTGGCTCCTCCATCGATCTCTAGTTGTGATAGCAGTTTTCGGTTACGGATGTTGGAACACTAGGCTTTGTTAGCCTTGAATTTATATATATATATATATATATATATGATTTATTTTTGTGTATATAAAGATATGACTGAAATATTTAGGAGCAAGAAATGGCAAATGGCAAACAAATGGCATCCTATCGCAGTTCCACGCTGGAATTCACTGAGCTCCTGACAGCAACCTATTCTTTAAAAAATGTTTGTAAAAGCAGCATGCATGCCTCGATGCTTGATTTCATTCACCTGTGGCCATGGAAATGATTGGAACATTTGATTCTGATTATTTGGGTGGGTGAGCTGATTAATTTGGAAATATATTGTATAAGATAGCAAAGATATATCCGCTGTTGTTTTATAAATCTCCCATAGTAGACGATTCCCAAGAGTCATGACCCCAAATGGACAGACATTCATTTGTGAATTGATGATCGAGTCAGAAAAAAAGTCAACCAATGTCATTTAACATCACCAAAATCCCCACAGTGAAAAGGTAAAAGACATGACTGTTCTGTTCTTCAGGCTCATACCGAAATACACTTTATTGTCATTCAGACCACTTTGCATGATTTGATTGAAACACTGTTTTCTGGGCCTCAATACGCTTTTCACTAGGTGTAATAAAGTAAGAAAAAACAGTACGAATACAGTGTGCCCTCGTTCTTTACGGTAAATTCATTCCAAGAACAACACACGATTAATGAATTCCACGATAGAGCGACAAACTATTTGTCTTATTATTTATGGTAATGTAAACATTTATGACGTATGGTATCACGTGACTACCAAAAAGCTGCGATGAGGTGACGTCACGAGCTTTGATGCGCAAATGCTGTAGAATAGTTTGAAAGTGTAATAGAATAGAATAAAACAATGAGGTAAAGTTTTTTTAAAAATGCAACCAAAGAAAAGAAAAAAGAGATGGAAATGTTAAAATTAAACAATTGCACTTCCAATTATTAAACAAAAGCTACATCCAAATGGTCATTACTTCAGATGTAGCAACATAATTCAGCAGCAAAAAATATGGGGCGGAGAATCAGACATGTTTAAAGATGCTCTATGCATGTGAATTATTTGATGGTCTAATTGCATCCACGTACAAGCTATTTTTTTAAGTCTAGATGTTTTAGCCCTGATGCAGCGCAGCCTCCTTCCATACGACACATGGTGAAAAGTCCAGTTGCAGGGTGGGTGGGGTCACTGGATGCATGTAACTCTTGCCCCGCATCTTGTTGTACTGCCATTCCTTCAGAGCCAGAGGCTCTCCAGGGATTGAGCTTCACGGTTATGGTCATATAGTTCAAAGATTAGCAGTGCTTGTAGGAGTTTATTAAGGGTACATAGATGAAGCAGCATGAATCTCAGCCGAGAGTAAGTTCCAGATGGCCTGCCACACTGAAAGTCAGGTTACTACATGATCTTCAGTTGGTGTGAATGATTTAAAGCAAGCACATATCTGACAACCAGATAGTATTAATATCCAGAAATAAAGAAGTCTCTTGAATGAGATTTGAAATCACGGACTACCTAACAGAGAGATCCCAGTACGTCCGTATGGGCGACGGACTTCAAGCACAACTCAGATACATGCCACATACAGAAGTACTCCGATGATACTGCAATTGTGGTGTGTATCCGGGAGGGTGATGAGGGGGAGTACAGTGCATTAGTGGCTGACTTCGTGGAGTGGTGCCAACAGAACCAGCTCCAGCTCAACATATCCAAGACGAAGGAAATGGTGCTGGATTTCCGGCAGGCACCCCCCTCTCCACAGCCAGTGATCATCGAGGGCAGTGAGGTGGAGGTAACTAGAAGGTAACTAGAAGTACCTGGGACTGCAGACTAGACTGGTCACTCAACTCGGACTGTGTGTACAAGAAGGGGCAGAGCAGAATGTACTTCTGAGGAGGCTGGCCTCCTTCAACATCTGTCATAAGCTCCTTCTCATGTTCTATCAGTCCGTAGTCTCCAGTGTGCTGTCATATGCCATTGTGTGTTGGGGTGGCGGGGCCAGGAAAAGAGATATGGACCGTCTTAAGACTCATCCGCACAGCGGGCTCAGTGGTCGGGCTGAGCCTGGACTCTGTGGAGACACTTCTGCAGAGCATAACCATGTCTAAAGTCAGGGCTATCATGAATAACACCAGCCACCCCCTGCACACCACCTTCTCCCAGCAGAGAAGCACCTTCAGCGGCAGACTGCTGTCACACAACGCCCCCACAGAGAGGCTGAGGTCCTCCTTCATGCCCCGTGCCAGGGGTCAGGGGGTACAATGACTCTCTCAAGAGGAGCAGGGGGGAGGTGACAAGGTCTGCACGCAGTTAAATGGAGGGGAGGAGATGTCAGCCTGTGCTGCAGTGTAGTGGGGCCAAAGTGTTGTGATGTTTTGACTTTAGATAGTGATGCCTTATATTTTTGACCATTGTGAGATAGATATTAGATAGATATTAGATGTTGTGATATTAGATAGTGATGCCTTACATTGTAAGAAGGGTGTACCTTACCCACCATGTGGGCCTCCTGCTAATTTTCACTTGCACTTTTTATTTTTATTTGTTATTTTATTTTTATTTTATACTGTTTATATTTTAGCGATAATTTTGTATATGTCCTGTTAATGCTACATGTGTCTGCTAGTGTAGTGTATGTCTTGTGTTATGTCCTTTGGTGTCAGTGTTTCTTTTTTTTTATCCAGTATTTATTCATTATGTAATGCCTGAGCAGTGGATCTGTGCAATTTCCTCCGGGATTAATAAAGTATCTATCTAAATGTCTTTGACCAACTTCAAGCAAGTTAGAAGCTGGATATGGGTGGAGGTCACGTGGTGTCAGGACTGGATGTAATTGAGAAAGTGTTTAGATGTGTTTTGGGCAAACTGTAACCCTGAACAGAACTCGACTGTAGTAGGTTGAATAGGGGTAATGAATGTGTGGATGAAAGTTTCTGCAACAGATTCAGAGAAGGTAAGACTCAGTTGTTATATCCACCGAAGTGAATATTTTCCCAAAGTACCAACAATCTCAATACGGCTCATTTTTCATTTTGTTATGTTTCCTTCTCCTGTATCAAGGCTCACCCTAATAGGTGGGTGCAAAAAATGAATATATGACTATGAATGTAGATACATTTATTCATATACATTCATCTTTATTTGAATGTGAGCCCAGATGTTAAAGCACTCTTCAGCCAGAATTGGCCTCACAGATTGTGCGACTCACCCAGCTCATGTAATTTAGTTTATCCACGTTATTCATTTTCTTGGAGATGAGATTAGCATAATCATCTCATCTCCAGCTGCTTATCTCGTAGGTCACAGGTGTAGCTGGAGCCTATCCCAGGGTGAGAGGCATGGTACACCCTGGATGCGTTGCCAGTGCATTGCAGGGCCACATGAAAGACAAACAACCACTCGCACACACACTCACAACTTTGGATAATATGGAGTGACTAGTTAAACCAGTGCTTCTCAATTATTTTTTTCTGTACCCCCCCTAGCAAGAATAAAACAATTTGCGCCCCACCACTCTGCCACGACTATAATATCAATTGTCGATAAAATTGTTAAGTACCTCTGCATTAACATTAAAGGTCCCATATTATGCTTTTTTTAATTCATGTAATATAGCTGCCAGATGTCCAACTGCACTCTATTTGAAATGTCTTGCGCCAAAGTGATCGTGGTCCTCAATATCTTTGATTGAATATTGATCAATTATCTCTGCACCCAAACGTTCTGTTTTAATGGGGCATAGCTATCAGCTCCCTCTCTCCACCCCTCCCCCTCTCTGAGCCTTCCCTATCTCCCTCCTACTTCTCAGCTGACCAATCAACACCACCCTACCCCGCGTGTTCACATGCGTTTGTTTACTTGTGCCACTCGAATGCGCCAGCATTACAGATCAAATGATCGCCATTGTCTGGAGCTTTTTTAAATTTCAGTAACTTCGCTACTATGTATTTTGCTCTAATTCTTCTCGTGTTTTGCACTCTTGTTTTTCATGATGTAATGGTTGATTTTTCGGCACTGAGCGTGCTGCCTAATGCTCCTCAGTCTTTGCTGAACAAAGACTCGTAAACATGATCAGACCAGCCGGTGAGATAATTACATCCCGCTTCAAAGTGATGTATTGTGATTGTTAAAGCTGGTTTTTCTGAAAATCGTCATGGACAATGACAGACCGTGGATAACACGGGAGCTAAGCTGATGCAAACTAATGAAACATGAAACATTTTACTGGTAAGACCAAGTTTTTCTCTTGTATTCTTGTGTGTGTGTGTGTGTGTGTGTGTGTGTGTGTGTGTGTGTGTGTGTGTGTGTGTGTGTGTATACACCTCTCCAATCACTTAGAAGAGCTAACTCTGCTTTCATTCACCAAAAACAGACAATTGTTCTGCATAAGTAGTTACAGGTAGTCATCGACTTACGACCGCGATTGGTCCCGACAGATCGGTCGTAACTCGTCTTGGTCGTAAATCGACTCTTAAGTAAAAATTCAATCCAGCATCGCTGGTGCTTGGCTGTGGGTCATCCGGATCATCAGCTGGGGCAGCGCGTGGGTTGGTGGGAGCAGGAGACGATCTTTTCATAATCATTGTGAGCTTTGTCTGAATTGTTCGTTTCTTTTTCTCCTCATAAATTTCACGATATGGACGGAAAGCGTTGTTTGCCATCCGTTCAATCCTAGCAAATCTTTCTATGTTCTATGTCCATTTCTTCAAAGTGTGCACAGAGTTTATTTAACAGGGAAAAGCCTTCTGACAAGCCTTTGGTGGTGAACATTTTTTCTGTTTCCTCCTCTTCTTTCTCTGCTTCTCTTCTCTCTTCTTCTTCCACTCTTTCTTCTTCCAGCGCAATCAGTTCTTCATACAGCGCGATCATTCGTGAGTTCTCCAAGGAGAGGTTTTTTGCCAGTTTCACTATTTTCTCCCAAATCTGATCAAGTTCTTCATCACTTTCAAATCCAGCAGAAGAGTTCACGTAACGCTTGACAGCTTTTCCATACGCCATTCATACATTTCTCCGTCACAGCCTCCCAAGCAGCCCAGCCCATCAGTAGTGGGCTGGGCTATTGATCTCACGGTGTGACTGAACAGCGTGTGTGCGGCGTGGTGACTGAAGAGAGCGCGGGAGTCTCAGAGCTTGAGTACTGTGGCTGGAGGGAATGCCCGCGTTACCTGGACATTGTGGTCGTAAAGTCGGTCGGTCGTAAGTTGCATAGGTCATAAGTCGACGACTACCTGTAATGTGCAACTGGTTATGTGCTCGCTATGATGCTGGGGGTAGCCTCAGGCGGACACACACATACAAACATACACATACACACTTGATTGAAGCAGCGCTAACTAGTTAGCCAAATGCTAGCTGAATTCACAGCTTCTGAGGAACTTTCAGTGTGTAGCTCTGAGCTAGGACATTACTGCACAAGTAGCCTGAACGAACTCCCCACTCAGGGATTCCCAAGCCTTTGGGCATGTCAACCAATCAATATAGTCAATCACTCTGTCAAATCACAGAGCACCATTTGTGACGTAATGTATGTCACAAATGGCCATTCTTGCAAAATCCAATAATTTTGATTCGGTTCGGGCCATGAATTTCTAAAACTCCAAATATCTATTGATGCAGGAAGCATTTGTTTACCAGATTCTAGGAGTTGGTCGGGTTAGGGGGGACCACTATGTATACTGTATGTTGAGACCTGAAAAAACTGATTTTCAAAATATCACTCCTTTAAAGAAACCAAAAAAGAAAAAAAAAAGAAATATAGTTCAATTTATAAGACTAATTTTATTAACATTATTTTTTAATCTGTAACAGAAAAGTTTTAAGTGCATAAATTTGCATTTAATTTTTTTAAAAACCCATTGTTTATACTATTAGCATTTTGACCAACTTCTTGCACCATTTGATACTGAAAAATAAAATTAAATAAAACCAATAAATAATTTTTAAAAATTAAAATTCAGTTCAGCAACATTAACCGAGGAGCACAATATTTAAAAACTCCTTAATCTACGAAACAAAAATTAATAACACAGTTTGTGGTGATTTTTTTTTTCTTTTTATCAAAGTGAAGTCAGGATTAAGGGTTACAATGAGCTCGTTTAGGCAGTGATACTGAACTTTCAGCTCTTGCTCAATGTTTCAGCTCGTTTGCTATGGTAGGGGGGTTTCTTACACTGAGCACTTTGGTACGCCACCTTTTATGATGATAACAGAGCCCGCAGGTTTACTAAAGTAGCATTCACAAAGCGGGATGATTATTGGCAATATTTGGCACATTTTCGCTGAATAAACTCCAGTGGCTTACCAGCGTTCTTGGGTAGTAATGTCTTTAAGTTCTGCCTTAATTCATTTTGCTTCATGCTGTCTGCTGCCAGCGTTTTTAGACACAGTAAACACACCGTGGATTCAAACCTGAAACCTTCTTGTTGGGAGGTGCTTCCCACTCTTCCACCATGCCACCCATAATGTAGTGTATCTTTCTGCAAATCAAGTAATCTGTTGTGAGGTCCTTGATATGAATTATCAATTGTTAGAGAACATGTTCTGCTCTCAGCAGATTTCTGATGCCTGCTCTTACAATAACTAGCACCATAACTCTCACTCCCCGGTGGGTAATGGAACAAATAAATGATGCATTAAAAAGCAGAGAAAATAGAAAGAGAAGTGGATGGAAGCAAAGAATGGGAGATAGGCAAAGACAGATAGTAGGTGAGTGTAGTCTCTGGCCTACGTGGATGGTGATGGAGGATGGGGAGAGCAACATAATGAGTGCTTGATCAATATCTCAGGGAAACTTAACAGAATAAGAGAGTCAACTGATCACAGAGCCACACTCCAGAGGGTATAGCTGCCTATTGGAATAAATATGTTTCCAAATAGAGAGTGGACCAAGTGTTCTGAAACACTAAGGCGCCATGAACTTATTATCCAAACCCTTAAAGAGGTTAGGTAAGTAGATGTAAGTGGATTGTGCTGGGTCAGAAAAAGCTGACGTAGAATATAAAAGATAACTAAGAACTGTTCGAAGAGACAGGCAGTACACATTGTTCCTCAATCTAAAGCTTACTGAAGATAGAGCTTCTGCATGACATTGACAGTATGATGAGTAATCATTCATTTCCTTTATGTTCATTTCCTAAACTAGAACACAAATTAACCTAAAGAAAGGGGTTCACGTTTGTGACATCTTATGGCTGCAGGAGACTTAAGCTCATAAAGCTGAAGGTACACTAATTCTAGATGATTAGATCTGGACAATGATGTAATATGAACTCCGTCCTTGAGGTGTCAAATAATAATTAGTACATGTAAATTATTATTATTAATGTAGACTTTGATGAAGTGATGCAAAGCATACCCAGAAGTGAGACAATTTTCATTGGTGCAGACTTCAATGGACATGTTGGTGCAGGAAACAGAGGTGATGAGGAGGTGATGGGCAAGTTTTGTATCCAGGAGAGGAATGCAGAAGGACAGATGGTGGTTGACTTCGCAAAAAGGATGGAAATGGCTATAGTGAATACTTTCTTCCAGAAGAGGCAGGAACATAGGGTGACCTATTAGAGTGGAGGGAGGAGCACACAGACTTGTATGCTAGGTTGGACAGTAAGGAGGGGGAGACTGATCTGTAAAGGTTGGCGTGACAGAGAAACAGAGATGGGAAGGACGTGCAGAAGGTAAGGGTGATTAAGGATAGGGATGGAAGTCTATTGACAGGTTCCAGTAGTGTGATGGGAAGATGGAAAGAGTACTTTGAAGAGTTGATGAACAAGGAAAATGAGAGAGAACAAAGACTAGAAGAGGTGGCTGTTGTGGACCAGGACATAGCAAAAATTAGTCAGGATGAAGTGAGGAGGGCATTGAAGAGGATGAAGAGTGGAAAGGCACTCAGTCCCGATGATATACCTGTGGAGGTACGGAGGAGAAGTGTGCTGGTGCCAATTTTTAAGAACAAGGGAGACGTGCAGAGTTGTGGCAACTACAGAGGAATAAAGCTAATGAGCCATACAATGAAGTTATGGGAAAGAGTAGTTGAAGGTAGACTAAGGGCAGAAGTGAGCATTTGTGAGCAGCAGTATGGTTTCATGCCAGAAAAGAGTACTACAGATGCAGTATTTGCTCTGAGGATGTTGATAGAGAAGTACAGAGAAGGCCAGAGGGAGCTGCATTGTGTTTTTGTAGAACTGGAGAAAGCTGATGACAGGGTACCCAGAGAGGAACTGTGGTATTGTATGAAGAAGTCTGAAGTGGCAGAGAAGTATGTTAGAGCAGTGCAGGACATGTATGAGGACTGTAAAACAGTGGTGAGGTGTGCTGTAGGTGTGACAGAGGGGTTCAAGGTGGAGGTGGGACTGCATCAGAGATCAGCTCTGAGCCCCTTCTTGTTCGCTATGGTGATGGACGGACTGACAGACAAGGTTATACAGTAATCTCCATGGACTATGATGTTTGCAGATGACATTGTGATCTGCAGGGAGAGCAGGGAACAGGTGGAGGAGAAGCAATAAGGTTTGTCCTGGAAAGGAGAGGAATGAAGGTTAGCCGCAGTAAGACAGAGGGCATGTGTGTGAATGAGACGGACCCAAGTGGAGGTTCTCTTTGGGAGTGACCAGGATGCTTAGGATCAGGAATGGTTACATCAGAGGGACAGCACATGTTAGAGGTTTTTGAGATAAAGTCAGACTGAGATGGTTTGGACATGTCCGGGGGAGAGATAGTGAATATATTGACAGAAGGATGCTGAGTTTTGAACTGCCAGGCAGGAGGCGTAGAGGAAGACCAAAGAGGTGGTTTGTGGATGTAGTGAAGGAGGAAATGAAGGTAGTTGGTGTGAGAGAAGAGGATACAGTAGATAGGATTAGATGGAGGCAATTGATTCGCTGTGGCAACCCCTGACGGGAAAAGTGGAAGGGAAAAGAAGAAAGGAAAAGATGTAAATACACTGATGTAAAGGGATTGTGGATATGTATAGTACATAGAATCTTTTAAGACAGTGGAGACCAGTAATAAAAGTGGACGCGGGCTATTTCTGCCTAACAAGATTTGAAACTTTTGACAGGTCTTGATGAGCATTACATGTAAAAAAAAATATTGCTATGCCTAATTTTGTCCTAGAAATCATGTGGTGGTTGAAATGGTGCATCCCCAGGTATAACACTCAAATGATGTTGGCAAGGTAATATTTCATTTATTCTGGCCTTCACTGTGGGTCTAGTTTACATAATGCTTATTAAAATACCGACCAGTCATGATCCTTAAGTATATTTTTATCATTCAATTTTTGTTTTAAAAATGTGAATGTGGCAATTATGTCAAAGTAAAAACACTGATCAAACAATAATTTTCCCCTCCAAAAATGTATTATATTATAATTTATGCTAATAATGCTTTTTTTTTTTGTCTCAAAATATAACTATGATTATTCAACCTAAGACACTGACTGAATTAGATCCATGTAGTTCCAGCTAACATTGGTGGATTTGTCTTTTTGTAATTGCCTCCATCATATGGAATGGAAAATGTTATTTGCAACAGCCAATGAATTTAAAAATAACATAGTAGCTGTGTAATTAACAATGATTTGAATGAATGTGGGAGTGGGAGTATGCAAGAACTAAACCATCTATTCACAATACTTACATTTAATTTGTTTAATTTATTTATGGACAAAATAGCTGGTGACTGTAATGCAAAAACTGCATTCTATATAGGCTTAAAAATGTAGCATTATGTGTAACTCATTGGTATAGGCGCGTGCGCACACACACACACACACACACACACACACGTGCTCGTTCAATGCCAATTGTCAGATTTGAACACACACCTTTACTTCAGTATATTCTCCTCATGATTTCATAAACACTCGTTAATCACCGGTGTTCCTGGCTGCGGTCTCCCCATCCTCTCTACTGTCACTTGATTCACACAGAGGCCTGCATTAAAGGGAAGAGACAGGAAATGGGAATCTGTTCAACCAAGGCGTATGAATAAATTACAGTCTCTTCCATCTCTGCAGATACAGGCTGACATGTTCATTGATGAAAATGGGTTTTAATTGAAAGAAGAATATTGGCCTGAAGATGCAGAGAAAAGGGTCAATTTAATGGAATCAAAAGGTCTGTTTTATTCCTTGAGCTATATTTTCGTTTGATTTGGTCACAAATAAGGGTTAGAAAATTAAATTTACCGAACATTGCTTGCATCATATATCTAAAAAATACATTACCTGCCGTGCTGTCACTCACAAGATTCAATCTATCAGTGATGTAAATTACATTTGCTCCTCTAGCATTTATCAATTCCAACGTCCCCTTACTGTCCAGACCTGTGAGTTATATATGCTCGTCATTCTCATAACACACATCCATTCAGGCTCACCATAGAAGATGTCTTTGAGGCAAAATCTTTTGTCAAACCACAGAAATCTTTTTTCTTTGTGCAGACATATAAATTAAAAGAAATAGTAATTTCAAATAAGATGAACTAGCTACCTGCAAGACAAAAGCTTGTGATCAAAATCCTGTTATACTGAGGCCATTAAACTGTAAAAGGTACAACCTACAGAGATAAATACATTTCACATCCAGCCATAAAGTGAAGATAGACATTTCTACTGAGATTCCTGTGTCACTTCTAGAAGCAAAGGGTGATATATATTGGTATCATCCTGTTGTTAAGGGTTTGAGACTGTGTGATATCCAGGGACTTCAGGGCCCTAAGCACTGATCGAATATAAATTACAGCACTTGAAATGGAAGCCTTTCACATGTTTATACACAAATAACACACAGAGAAATAGTAATACCCTACACCGCTCCTTTAGATCACCTTCTATTGTGGAAAGCTGTCCCCCTGGTGGTCGTTTATGTTACAGCCCTCCTACTTTAAACTCACATGTTAAATATGTTTATAAGTTTATGGACATGGAAGTATCTCTGGAACAGATATTTGGTTGCTAATTGCGTCTTGTAGGCAGATCGCCCCAACCATCGGTGGATCGAAGCCCACTCCCGCCAGGAAGTCACCAGGAGTGTGAGCTAACGGTGGGAGGCGTCAGCTTACCTCCCAGCCACTGCCAAGGTGCCCTTGAGCAAGGCACCGTCCCCCCTACAAGCTGCGCAATTGAGGCGCGTTCCAGAAGCCCCTGCCCGTCACTCTGCCTCCCTGATGTGTGTTATTTGATATGTACTAACTGCATGCTTGCAGGCCCCCTTGTGTGCTGTGTTTCAGGGGGCCTGTGTATACATTGATTGTTAAAAACTAACACAACAACATGTACACCTGAGTGACTGTGTAATTTCCCTGCAGGGATAAATAAAGTATACTTCTTCCTCTTCTACTTTCCCCCCTTTTTTTTGTTGTAGCATCTCGGCATCTCTTCATAGTCAACCTGGTCATATTTTTTAGTAACACAAAAGTCACATGTCAGAAAAGAGTTATAAAGACATTACTTGATTTTGTTGCATTGATTTTCCTCACAGTGTCTAAACGGCTAAAAAATCTCACTGGTTGGCATGATAGCATAAAATGACCTTGTGTGCTCCTTGGGAAACGACATCAACTTGCCTCTTACAAGACCAGATGGAGCTGCACCTCGTCCAGTGCCTTAAGCCGCTTCTAGGCCAATTGGTGTGAATGAGGTGAGGCTATTCTAATCAGCTCATAAAACCAGACACCTGAGCCCAACTCTCCAGTTACAATCAATGTCACAAATTCATTCATATATTTATCCAGGTGTGCTTGCAATACTAAGGCATAGACAATATTTCAGTCACAATTTGTTATCTTTCACAATCTTTCTGTAGATATACAGAAAGGTGATTTTTCAAGAAAAGGTACTCTGTTTGCTGCCTCAGTAAGTTTCCCCAGGCAAACAGGTTGTTAGATACTACTTCACTGTTCCTTACTGCATGGTCTGTTATTTTTTAGTCACCAAAACATGTGCATGTGATGCAGCCAAATTTTCATATAGCAGTAAGTATAGGTAGTCCTCAAGATGCAAACATTCAATTTACAAACATTCGGACATACGAACAACTGCGCGCCTGTCCAACACTCATCTCCCCTTCTTGTTTTATCTTGTCTCTGAGTCTCTCAGCATCTCTTCTCTTCATGGATTAATTTATGAGGAGCAAAATCTTACTGTGTGCACACTAATAATAATTCAAAACAGTTGTGTGACTCACAAGCGACACTTCATGGTAGATATTGTAACTATATGAATGTATTATAAGCTTTATTCTTATTTATTGCAGAATAAGATGAAATTGTTACAACCTGTCTTAATGTAACTGCTATTGTGATATTGCCCAGTGCCGTAGGCTGACTCTGTATAAAGCTGTAGGAATTTGCAATACAGTACTTGGAAACAGAGAATGAGAGTTAGTTATGAGCGGGAGTTGTGTCTGTTTGGAGTTCCTGTGTAAAGAGATGAATTAAGCCTGTGTCTTTGAGTTTTATCTTTATTGAAGGTAATTAATACCTGGCATGTTACAATATTGTATGATTCTTTTTAGTTTTCTAGTGATTTTTTTTGTCAAGGTCTTTATTTTGTTTTCACAGTTTACAATTCAAATTAATTTTCTAGTGATTTTACACATCCAATATTTGTACAGGACAAACATTAGTCGAGTAAAGCACTTTTGTGTCTTACGTAAGTCTGGGACTGACGGAACCGAGGGCACTTCCGGCTGCCGTCAACCAATAGAATGCGCAGACCGTGTCACATGACTGCCTACTAAAAACCTGCGATGAGGTAAAGTCGTGAGCTTTGATGGGCGAATGCGCGAGGGCGTGCTGTAATGGAGAATGACTTACCGTAACTCAAAATGACCTGTACCAGTATTTTATTTCTTTATGTGTTGTTGTTTTTTTTGTTCTGCAATTGTCTCTGGTAAGTTTTAGGGAAAAGTACTTTTGTACTTATAGTACTAATGGCTTTAAAAAGGGCATTTAAATTACCTCAAATGGTGATTATACATTGAAATTTAACATGTAACGGCTTACGAACAATTCACCGTATGAACAACCTCTCAACAAATGTATTCATAGGTTAAGGACTACCTGTATACATGATTTAGACAAGTAGGACAACATGCAATTGACTAAAGGATTTACTGTATAACTTCATACACAAAAAAGTACAGATTAATTAATGTGGAACTTCATGAACTTTTAATAATTTTCATGCATGAATAATCTCTCATGCCTGATTTACTGAAAAGAAACATGGCTTCCGTATTATTTAGATGATGGGTTTTTTTCAGATTTGAAACTCAATTTTTTGAGGCAGAGTGTGTAGCGCTGTCACCGCACATCAAGGCGGTTCCGAGTCCCGCTCCGTTTGCATGTTCTCTTCCTGTGTCTGCGTGGGTTCTCTCCAGGTTCTCTGGCTTCCTCCCATTCAACAACATGCACTCCAGGTCAATTGGTTGTTTCAAATTGCCCGAAGGAGTGACTGTGTGCATGCATGGTAATCTGTCTTTGTGTGGCTCCGCGATGCACTGGTGTTGTGCCCAGAGTTTCCCCCTGCCTCAAACCCTAAACCAGCTGGGATAGGCCCGTGACAGTGGATAAAGCGGTGTAGGAAAATGGATGGATAATTTTATGACAAACATCACAAGCAAGTCCAGCAGTAAAAACCTAGCCTTTGACTAATACTTAGAAACGTCACTCTCTGCATACAATGAATTGGACAAATCACAATGCATCATGTGTCATTACTGGTGTAGTTATTAGATAGGATAATTCTTCACTTAGCTGGATGATGGCTCTTTGTCATTTTGCATTTTTGCTGGTCTTTCTGTGCTGCTCCCTTCACAGGTTCTCCCTGCCTGTCTCTTTCCCACCTCGTCAGGGCAATTCATCTGTGGTCTCGTCTATATTACCCTGGCCTTTCTGTGGCTCTCTTTGAATGGATGGTTTCTCCAGACTATCAACTGTAGTTTTATTTATTTTGTTTGTCTTTTATTCTGTGTCACTTAAATTCTCTTGTTTAAATAGATTTATAGTTAATTAAATGTGGGTCTCCCTCCTTGGTTGTGCTTTTGAATGAGGTAGGCATAACAAATTGGGGGTTGGCCAATTTGGAACTTGGGAGTTTCAATGTTTGGCACTTGCATGGTAGTAAAATTGTGGAGCTTTAACTTACACTGCGTGTGGCTGTGGGGAGGTTGCTGGCTGTGTTTGTTGAGGTTTTGGAAGTGGATCAGACCACAGCCAGAGTAGTGTTTGTAGCAAAAATTAAATGAAAAATCCACCATTTTTTTAACAGGTAGCAGGTGTTAGGGGGTGGCTAGATGCCCACCAGTCTTTAATGCTGCAATGTATTTTCACAGGTAAGACCCACAGCTTCTTCTTCCCTCATTTCTGTTGTCAAAGAAATGACAAAATTAAAGATTCAGTTCTCAAAGCATGTGAACTTTTGCCAGAAGCTTACAGGCAGAGTTTTAGAAGCTGGATGACAAAAGACCAGCAAACCCATGTTGAGTTTGTTAAGGATATTTCAACTCATCCAGTCAATGGTGTTTAGCATCCAATGTGCAGTTCTATGATGATGTGACCTAATTGTTTAGGAACAATTCAAAGTTCCGAGCTGACCACCTACAGTATTATATTATTGAAAAGAAGGTTAAAATGCCAGCTGCAGTGTTGGAGGATGAATATGTTTCAGTGCATGGCAGTGGCTCAGCTTGTGGTCAGGGCCAGAGAGAGACAACAGAGGGATAATTTTGGACTTAGGCCTAATAGGCCTCTTGTAGCTTAGGTGGGTGCTCTTGCTTTGCCAGAATCTTTTGTGGTCATTATACAGTGCAAGTACCATGCAAAAAAATCTCGTCCGCACAGCCAACTAGTGAGTAGTGTTTGAGAGACGATTTATAAGTAATCAAACTTTATCCAGTGTCAGGGTCATCTCAAGATATCCAAGGATCCGAGCGATGGTGTGGCTGAGCCTGTAGAGATCTGGACCTGGTCTGATCACCCCTCCATGCCCTCTCTGGCTGGAGGCTCCACTATCCTCAAATCCGTATACAGACACATTAAAATAACATTTGGAAAAATTTTGATTGTTCAGATTATTGTTCATGTGTACTTGATGGTTTGTGAATCCAAATAGCTTCTCATCATTTATTACTATCCCTGATATTCTGTATATATAGACCTACAAAAATACATGATGTTATACCTAAAAAAAAATGTAGACGCAAGAGGGCACAAGCCAGTGTCTTATTGTGCCGGTCCCAAGCCTGGGTAAATACAGAGGGTTGTGTCAGGAAGGGTATCCGACGTAAAACTTTTGCCAAATTGAACATGGCAATAAAATCTATGACTTTCATCCCGGGATCGGTCGAGAACCAGGTTAACAACTACATCCATCGGTACTGTTCACCTACAGGGTGCTGATGGAAATTGGACTACTGTCTGTCGAAGAAGGAGAGAAGGAAAGTGTGTTCCTAGGAAGAAAGAGAAGAGGAACGCCAAGAGTATAGGACTGACAGTATGGACGTTGAATGTTGGAACTATGACAGGAAAAGGGAGAGAATTAGTTGACATGATGGCGAAGAGGAAGGTAGACATACTGTGCGTCCAGGAGACGAGGTGGAAAGGTAGCAAGGTTAGAAGTTTAGGAGCAGGGTTCAAGTTGTTCTATCATGGTGTAGATAGGAGTAGGAGTTATCTTGAAGGAAGAGTTTGTGATGAATTTCCTGGAGGTAAAAAGAGTTAGGTAGAGTGATGAGTCTGGAGCTAGAAACTGAAAGTGTGATGTTCAATGTTATTAGTGGGTATGCTCCATACGAAGGAATAGAAAAATTCTTGTTGGACTTTGATGAAGTGATGCAGAGCATACCTGGAAGTGAGAGTTGTCATTGGTGCAGACTTCAATGGACATTTTGGTGCAGGAAACAGGTGATGAGGAGGTGATGGGCAGGTTTGGTATCCAGGAGAGAATTGCAGAAGGACAGATGGTGGTTGACTTCGCAAAAAGGATGGAAACGGCTGTAGTGAATACTTTCTTACGGAAGAGGCAGGAACATAGGATGACCTATAAGAGTGGAGGTAGGAGCACACTGGTAGACAACATCTTGTGTAGATGGTGTAACCTGAAGGAGATTACCAACCACTACTGCAAAGTAGTGGTTGGTGAGAGTGTAGCCAAACAGCATAGGATAGTGGTGTGTAATGACTGGTGGTGAGGAAAATGAACAGGGCAAGAGCAGAGGACGAAATGTGGGGAGCTAAATAAGGAGGAGTGTTGCAAGACCTTTAGGAAGGAGTTAAGACAGGCTCTGGCTGGTCAGGAGGTGCTTCCAGATGACTGGACAACTACAGCTAATGTGATCAGGGAGACAGGTAGGAGAGTACTTGGTGTGTCATCTGGAAGGAAAATAGATTAGGACACTTGGTGGTGGAATGAGGAGGTACAGGAGTGTATACAGAGAAAGAGGTTAGCTAAGAAGAAGTGGGATACTGAAAGGACTGAGGAGAGTAGACAGGAGTACAGGGAGATGCTTGTAAGGTGAAAGTAGAGGTAGCAAAGGCCAAACATGGGGCTTATGATGACTTGTATACTAGCTTGGACAGTAAAGTCAAAGTCAGCTTTACAATAAACTTTCGGCTTTCAATGAGAGCAGGCATCTTTTCTTCTGTCTCTCGTTGTTGCTATCTCTCTCGAACTCTTATTGGATAAATACAGTATTTTCCGCACTATAAGGCGCACTGGACTATAAGGTGCACCCTCAATAATTTGTTTTACAATTTATTTCATATATAAGGCGTACTGGATTATAAGGCGCACACAATAAAAAATAAAATTTTTGATTAACTGCAGCGGCTGTAGTTGCACAATCTGTCCACTAGATAGAGCCGCGCTGCTCAGGCAGTCATGATTGCATTTATGACTTCCTGACTACCTTTGAATGGCCCCTATTGTTATGTCAATAAGCCATTCTGAGCCTCATCAAGGAAACCTGATCACTTGATCACTTTGCCATCTTAGAAAGAAGTCAACCCGCATATTAAAAAACCTGACATTAAAAACTGGTTAAATTCATTACGAGTGCAGTCAGTGCGAACAGAGCGGATTATTTCCTGATCTGAAGTTCGAAGCAGATATTTAAGCACCGGCGTTCGTCTTCGTTTATTAATTAAATATTGTTTCGATCGATTGGTAGTCCAGTCGGAGGTGAGGCGCAGCTTTTTGCTGCTGTGTGTCCTAAACAATTTTTTAACTCGTTTTTAATGTCAGGCTGCTAATTTACTGGCAAATATGACAATGTTTTACTCCTAGAACTGACTTTAACGTCAGTGTCTCAGCGCCGTGAATCTCACCGCACGTCACTGCAGACAGAATACACAAGCCTGAATGCGCCCCTCCGCCGCCCGCCCAGAGCTATCAGCTACATTTGTAAATCAATTGCAGCACACCCGTTGGCACCTTTGTCTACCAGTGACTGCTCTTGAAATTTCAGAAAGTTCAGCTTTGAGAGTCTTTCATTCACCTTTATGCCAGTTTCTCCGTGTGTTTCCACAGACTAATAGAATGGACCGTCACTAGATTCCAGATGACAGCACAATGGCATTTTTAAGACCAATTAAGTTTAAAGTGGTTTATTTCCGACGCCAAATAGTCAGGAAATACTGAGATCAGTCATTCAGTCAAACTTTATTAATAGAATTGTTGAAAGTTCCTTGTTTTGCTACGTAATCACCGGTGCTCCTACAGTCTGCTCTATCGTCTGAGAGCAGGTCAGTCAGAGCCGGGACTTCGGTGACGCCCCTTGACTACCGTTGTTAGGGGGTGTGGGCCCGAGTGCCTTGTGAGGGTGCTCCTCTGGTGGCGGAGTGCAGCATGACTGGTGGCCAGACTGCCGGCTTTTTTTCAGCGATCATGTTTTTAACCAATATTAATATGAATATTAATCCATATATAAGACGCACCAGATTATAAGGCGCCCTAGGGGTTTATGAGAAAATTTTAGGCTTTTGGGTGTGCCTTATAGTGCGGAAAATACGGTACTCATTAACTCTCACTGATTCCCTCAAAATGCCCAAAGGAAGAGGGAAATCCGAGGAGTCTGAGAATAAAAATGAGAATAAAAACCCTTGAACAGCTGGCCTCTGGGTTGGATGCGCCAACCCGCACTGTGGATAAGCTAAGGAGCAACTTCGATGAGTTCAACAGTGAATTTGATAAGAGGCAGGAAGACAAGCTGAAACCGTTAATTAACCACATGCAAAAAGTGGAGGATGACATGGAAAAAATGCAGAAAAACGCAGAGCAAGGACAACAACGAATGGAGGAATTCGAACAAAGCATTCGAATAATTGATGTGATCATCATCGGCATCAAACTTAAGCCGAGAAATTATGCTCATGCCGTGACCAGAGGAGAGGAGGTTGTACAAAGCACTGATTACGAGTCAGTGGAACAACAGGTGATTATTCAACTGAGGGACCTGGAGATTACATCAAGCCGAACCAGATTGAGACATGTCACCCACTACCATATGGAGGCAGGAGACCACCTACAGTGTTGATTAAGTTCTACAACCGCAAGTTCAAAATTGCTCTTCTGAAACAAGCCCCTAAGCTGAAAGGAAAAGATGTCAATTTCTACAATGACACGATGAGAAAGAATGGATATCACACCCAGGAGCAATACAACAAAAAGTTTAAATTGGATGGTAAGTTTTCACTAATTCACTTCAACAGTAGAAGTCTATATATAAATTTTGGACGCATTAAGGATTACCTAAACCAGTTTGATAATCCATTTAAAATCTTTGCTGTGACAGAAACTTGGATTAATGAAAACAAAGGCATGGATTTTTATTTGGAGGGATACAACATGACGTGTGTGAACAGGAGGAATAAAGGAGGGGGGGGGGGGGTTGCCCTGTTTATCAAAAACAACATCAAGTTTGAGACTCTAAAAAATATGTTGATATCTGTTGAGGGGGGCATTGAAGAGGATGAAGAGTGGAAAGGCAGTCGGTCCTGATGATATACCTGTAGAGGTATGGAAGTGTCTAGGAGAGGTGGCAGTAGAGTTTCTGACTCGGTTGTTCAACAGGATCTTAGATAGTGAGAAGATGCCTTACGAAAGGAGGAGAAGTGTGCTGCTAAGAACAAGGGGGATGTGCAGAGTTGTGGAAACTACAGAGGAATAAAGCTGATGAGGCATACAATGAAGTTATGGGAAAGAGTAGTTGAAGCTAGACTAAGTGCAAAAGTAAGCATTTGTGAGCAGCAGTATGGTTTCATGCCAGAAAAGAGTACTACAGATGCAGTATTTGCTTTGAGGATGTTGATAGAGAAGTACAGAGAAGGCCAGAGGGAGCTGCATTGTGTTTTTGTAGATCTAGAGAAAGTCTATGACAGGGTGCCCAGAGAGGAACTGTGGTATTGTATAAGGAAGTCCGGAGTGGCAGAGAAGTATGTTAGAGCAGTGCAGGACATGTATGAGGACTGTAAGACAGTGGTGAGGTATACTGTAGGTGTGACAGAGGAGTTCAAGGTGGAGGTGGGACTGTATCAGGGATCAGTTCTGAGCCGAGTCTTGTTCGCTATGGTGATGGACAGGCCTACAGACGAGGTTAGACAGGAATCTCTATGGTCTATGATGTTTGCAGATGACATTGTGATCTGTAGTGAGAGCAAGAAACATGTGGAGGAGAAGCTAAACAGGCGGAGGTTTGTCCTGGAGAGGAATGAAGGTTAGCTGCAGTAAGACACATGTGTTTGAATGAGACAGACTCAAGTGGAGGTTCTCTTTGAGAGTGACCAGGATGCTTAGCATCAGGAATGAGTACATCAGAGGGACAGCACATGTTAGAAGTTTTGGAGATAAAGTCAGAGAGGCCAGACTGAGATGGTTTGGACATGTCCAGGGGAGAGATAGTGAATATTTTGGTAGCAGGATGCTGAGTTTTGAACTGCCAGGCAGAAGACCAAAGAGGAGGTTTATGGATGTAGTTACAGAGAACATGAAGATAGATGGTGTGAGAGAAGATGCAGAAGACAGGGTTAGATGGAGGCAATTGATTCGCTGAAGTGACCCCTGAAGGGAAAAGCCGAAAGGAAAAGAAGAAGTTATACCTATTTAAAATGGGTTAATAAGCTTTACAATATGGGAATAAACAAAACAAAAGATGTAAATATTCATGTTTGGTTTGGCTTAACACTCATCAATCATGATTTATCATTTCGGACATGGTCATCTGAAGGGCTTTTCTGTGCATGCCGCTGATTCTGCACAAGACATTGTTAATGATGTTTTCTTTAGAGGTAGGAGGTGTGATGGCCTTGAACATTTTGTTTTTGCAGGTCTTACTGTTCTCTCTTCGCAGGTTCTCTATGCTTGTCTCCCTCCCACCTCGTCAGTGAGATTCAGCCTACCTGTGACCTTGACTTTTAAGGCATGACCTTTGCATGATGGCTACCTCTACCTCCTGAATGACCAGTTCTTCCAGAGTCCCCAGTGTGTTTGTTTGGTTTGTTTGTGTTATGGTCTGTGTCTCTTAAATTCAGTTTAAATAGATTCATGGTTAATTGTGGGTCCTCCTCCATGGTTGTTATGTTGAATTAACTGGGCATAACAGTTCCACTTATGTTTGCCAGAGTCATTTTTCACCTTTTCATCTCACTGAAGTGAAATATTTTTTAATATAAGTATTTTTGATAGTACATCAAAAATGTCCTCGAAGCCTTTTTTTTTCAGATTACGCTTTTGCAAAATGTTTTGCCAGAAAAAAATGTTAAAAATAGATTTGAACTACATTTTGTGTATTTACACAAGTGATTCTATATTGCTTTTTGAATAAAATATTGCCTGTTCAAGTTTTGCATGAATTTCAGACAATATTATCAAACTCATTCGCTGCAAAGGAAATCTGTTAGCTACTGTATAACTTGGGAGGTTAAGGGAATATATGAGGAGAAGTGTCAAAATCTGTGTTCAAAGGAGGATTTTTTTCCGATCTGTCTTCAGTCCTTCCATGTACCTTATCTCACTAACACATATTCACAAACTTACATACTCAAGGTCACATGGGTTATGTTACACACCCAACTCAATTACCTCCCAAAGGAGGCATTAGGCAGAAAATTAAGTCAACGGTCCAAGGGATAACTAGTAGTTCTTAATGTAAAGTCAGTGTCACTTCTTTAGATTCACTTTATTCTATTAAATATGTCCTCTAAGTCAATTGGTGGCTGTAAACTGGCAAGCTATATCAGCTTGAAACTTTGCTTCCCATCAAATCAATCTGGGCAATTGACAGGAGATATAATTCACTGGGAAAGTATTCCACAACAAAAAAAATCAGAGAGTAGTTGCAGAGAATGGGAAAAAAATTTGACTGTTTTAAAATCTCATATCAAACTCTTAATAAATTTAACACAGCTGTCAGACGTCCAGCTACATTGTGTACAAAATGCATTGCCCCAAATTGATCCGTGGTCTAAAGGTTTCTGAAATCATCTGTACTCAAAACAAGCTGTTTTAAGACCTCCACCATTAAATGCTAATGAGCTCCACCTGTCAATGCCTGTTACACACCCCTGATTAGAATCAGGGACTTATTCTAATCAGCTCATTTCAAGATTGTATCACATGTTTATGAACTATACAAGCGATACAAGACCCATTTGTTTCCTGGATGCTAGGAGTTGGTAAGGTTAGGGAGGACCATTTAATAAATCAGCCTCGAATATCAACATGGGGATTGTACTGATTTTACTATAATCACCTCTCTCTGTTGCTGGGATATGAAGTAGGAACCAGCCAGTAGCTAAAAAGGAACAGCGGACTCACTGCCAATAAATTAGGAGCAAAAAAAAGTTATAGGTGGCACCAAAAGATTCAGATGGGAAAGAAAGGGGCTAAGATATAGAAAATTACTGTCAGTGGTGGAGGGATTAGATTTGTTGAAATCTTTCCAGTAGTTTTGCATAATCCTGCTAACAAACAAACCAACCAAGCAAAGAGCAAAATCTCCTTGGCAAAAGTAATGACACAATCACAAAGTCACACAGTTGTGCCCCCAATGTTTCTGGAAAATTATTCTCATAAGGCCACTGTCATCCAAAGCAACCATGTGTTTGTATCCAGTTTTTTTTAATGTTATCTATTGTTACAGTTGCCTCTATCATTACAGCATTTCTCTCTGTGTCATCCCTTTCCAGCCTCCCCCAATGCTCTCCTGTCTGTCTAAATCCGAGATAGGTTGGAGAGCTTCCCAACAGGTTGTAATTTGATGCATCACCTTATCTCCTGTTGGTTGGGTCTCAGCCTTCAAATGTAGCATCTTTCCTCTTTCCAGGGCTGTGATGGTTGGATTATAGTGATTATTCTATGGCACCGGCAGCTGGTGGTATATGATTTCCTGCTTGGCGCACTGCCTCATGTTTACACATGTTGCTAGTTATAGGGAATTGTTTTATATGTAAATTTTACCACTGTCACCACAGAATAATTCATTGTTTTTAAGAATATGAATTAGGGCCTCATGATTCCAAACATCTGATCCTGAAAATTCAATCATTAACTGTATGTTTTCACATCAACTTGAGTTGTTTGATTTTAGGCTAGGAAAGAAAAATACCAGGTACTTAATTGAGTTCATGAATAAGAAGTCACAATGTATCCTCAAAAATGCAGTTTATGTTTTGCTTAATGTTATCTGATCTTGTTAATCATGTAGTACAAAGGTTCACCCATCCTTCCCTCTGAAAGGTGCCATTGCAATGTGATAGCCAATGATATTCATTTCACCTGTCAATGGCAATAATATTATGTATATTTGCATGATAGCAATTCAAATCTACACACCCATTATTCTCAGTTGATAATGGGTGTGTAGATCGTCTATCTCAGTTCATGCTTTGCATTAGTATTATATAAATACGTATGTCTCCATATGATATTCATATCCTTTTCCATTCATTCACAAAAGTTGAAATTATTAAAGATGAATAAGATTCATGGTTATGATGGATGCATTACTGTATTTGAAGGATGTATTTCTTCTGGGACTGTAGCATATCTCCTCTACCCAAGCAGTAGCCATCCATCACTGCATCACTGCAGCTGCTGCACTGATCCATCTGTCAATCTCATGCTCCATCCTTCCCTCACTTGTGAACAAGACCCAAGACACTCGAATTCCTCCACTTGGGGCAAAGAGTCCCCAGACCACCTTTTTCCGGTTGAGAACCATGCTAATCCTCATTCCAATCACATCACACTCAGCTGAAAACTACCCCAGCACATGCTGGAAGGTCCAGGTTTGATGAGGCCAACAGGACAACATCATACGCAAAAAGCAGAAATTAAATCCTTTAGTCCCAAAACCAGACTACCTCCGGCCTCTGGCTGCATGTAGATATTCTGTCCATAAAGATTATTAACTGAACTGATGATAAGGGCAGCCCCGCCAAAGTCCGCCATGCACCTGGAAAAAGTTTGACTTAATGCCGACAATGGGAGCAAGCTCTGGCTTCAGTCATACAGGGATAAGATCCAATATAGCTTTAATAGTCCCACAGTGGGGAAATTTGCATGACTGCGGCAGAAGTGGGGAGGGGGGGTTCATACATGCATATATAAATGAATACATACATAACATATAGTATACATATTAACATATAGTGGAAATATTTTTGAAAACAAAAATTTACAATTTACCGCTACAACTACAAACTAGTTTGTTTGTAGCGCGATTGTCTGTATGTGGTAGAGGAGTGCTGAGTGTAGTCTGGCCGTAGGCAGGAAAGACCAGAGATAGCGTTCCTTCCCGAATTTCGGGTGAAGCAACCTATCACTGAAGGAGCTCTCCAGTGATCTTAATGTGCACTGCAGGGGGTGGGAGCTGTTATTCATCAATAATGACAGCTTGGCTGTCATTCTCCTCTGTCCCACCAGCCTTTAAGCAAAGGGCCTTGAACCCCATACTCCCAAAGCACTCCCCACAAGATACCACAAGAGATGCGGTCAGATCCATCTCCACTGTAAACAATGTTGGTGGTGCACTGCTTTCCCCTAATGAGACGCTGTACTGTTTGCCAAAATTTCAAAAAATTTGTTTGAGTCCAACCAATAGTCCTTCTCTATGACCCAATTTTTTTTCTCCATGACCACCTTAACCTGGCACCCACTGCCCGGTTTGGCGGTTGCCACATGTGGTGGCAGCCATGGTCAAAAGGAGTCCACTGCCTGTCACAGTAACGATGGTTTGTATCTTTCTTCAATCAATCCATTCATCCATCTTCCACCGCTAATCCGGAATTGGGTCGCGAGGGCAGCAGCTTCAACAAGGAGCCCCAAACTTCCCTTTCCCCGGCCACATCCACCAGCTCTGACTGGGGGATCCCAAGGCGTTCTCAGGCCAGTGTTGAGATATAATCCCTCCACCTGGTCCTGGGTCTGCCCCGAGGTCTCCTCCCGGCTGGACGTGCCAGAAACACCTTCCTTGGGAGGCGCCCCAGAGGCATCCACACCAGATGCCCAAAACACCTCAGCTGACTCCTTTCCACGTGAAAGAGCAGCGGCTCTACTCTGAGCCCCTCGCGAACAGCAGTGTTTCTCACCTTATCTCTAAGGGAGACACCAGCTATCCGCCTGAGAAAGCGCATTTCAGCCGCTTGTATCTGCAATCTCTTTCTTTCTGTGGGTTCAATCTCTTATTCTAAATGTTTTTACCACAATAAGTCTACATACAGTGAGAAGAACAAAAATGTACGCATAGACAAGGCTGTGCAAGAAACAGCAGGACTGACACTTAAGTCATGCCATTCTGTCTCACGTTGCCTCAAGAACTTACCTTTGAGTTTTAATGTACAAAGAGAAATTGGACAGAGAGATGACAAGGCAATAATGATATAGACTCTTTGAATAATTCCAATTTCATTACATTAAGTTAAAGAAATGACATGGTGTTTATAGTGCTTTTTATGTATTATAGAATAGAGGTCTCAAATCTGTGCTGTAAATGGAAGACAAATCAAGGCCAACACAGATGGAGGTTGTAGACAGGGAAAGAAAAAAAACAGGTAATAGAAAAATCTACATCATCAAGACGTGACAAATGTGAAAAAATGCAGTATGACAGGTGAGTGACTGCAAGCCCCAAATATTCATTAATCAGATGAGCTAAGAGGAGAGACGCGGTATTGGGATATCCTCAGCAGAGTTACAAAACAAACATAAAATCCATTCAGCAAGGGAGATGCTGAGATTATTACCAATGAGCCATTACAACTCTGCAGTCAAACAGTTTCAAACTCATTCGTTTATGGCAATAAGTCATCTTTAGTATGATCTGCACGTACTCTCTGTTACGGATTCCGAAGGAACCAGGAGAGAGAGACAAGGTGTCAATTAATAAGAAACTTTTATTTAGTCCAAGGTCAAGAACAGGCAGGGGTCAAAACCAGAAGTTCAGGATAAAGACAGTACAAAGACGGCAGGCTAAAAAAGTGCTCCAATCAAACAGGTCCAGGGTCATTCACAGGGCATAAAAGACAAAATCGTGGTCACAACAGGCAAAAGTTAAAATCCGGGAAATCACAATTAAGGCAAGGCAAAACTCGAAGGTCGTAAGGGAAATGGTCAAGAATTAACGATTACACATACATGGATCTTTGAAAAAAAAACACAAACTACACTGCGACAGCACTTACAGAAATGAAGGAGCTTAAATAGACCAGGGTGCAAAATTAGGTTCAGGTGGAGCTGATAATTAACTTATTAACTAGGTGTGAACACTGGGAAGAAACTATACCCGGACTGGCTAAAGAGCAAACAGAACAATCAGGGGAGAACAAACCAGGTGCAAAGTGTAACGAACATGGCAGTGACAGAGAACAGAAAGTACATGAACTGAAAACCAATAAACAAAAGACCAAGTCAGGAGCGTATGGAAAAGACAAAACAGAACATAGCAGATGCAGATCATCACACTCTCATACAATACTGCCCGAATCTAAGGTTTTTCTCCTGTTTCACACTTGCTGGGATGACTATTTTCTCTTTCTGGGTCTTCTTACCTAATTTAGTAATGTATGAGCTTGCATTCTGAATTTCTCCATATTTCAGTGTTATGTTTCCTTTGGGTGCTGTTATGTATAGCCCTTTGCATGTTTGTTTGCTCCCTAGTGAATCATATACTGCAGGGGATATTCAGGAGGGAGCACCTTCAGAAGCAAAGCCCATTACACCAAATGAAAGTATCCGATCATTTAGGAGACAATACATCACCAGCAGTTCAAAAATATATAAGGAAGTGCCAGAGCCCCATTCTTTGAGATACATATTGGCTTACACAGTTTTCAACATTTTGTCCATGCATCATTATTAGTAGACGTGTCCATGTCCCTCCAGACTTTTGAAAGATAAATTCAACTTTTAATCTTTTCCAATATGTTTGTACTGATGGAAGTTTATGATTAGAAGGGTGTGGGGCGAACATACTGAAAGAGGGTTACACAGTGAGAGAAAAAAAAAAAACTACAGGTGAACACACCAGAAATCCCATCAGCCATTTCTGTTGTAGATGTTTGATGCTGACACCCATTTCAGCTGATGATTTTTTTTAAATCGCGATTGCTTCACATTGCCAGAGTGAAGAAGGTATTAGATTGTGATTACGCTGGTCTGTGTTTGCTGGGGGAGAGACATTTCACTATCTGGCCTTTGAAACTAAAACTATTAACACTTTGGATTCAGGACACCTGACTGTTTAGCTTGCTCTTTTCCCTCCTTAACTGTTGTCAGAAAACATGCAGTGCCTCCACTTTTTTTAATCAAATAATGGCTATGAATTTAGGTGGTGACATATGCAAATGCTGATACAGGAATATGTCAAAGTACAGAGCATTTTTCATATCCCTTCCATATCCCTTCCAAACAGCACACTGAGATTTAGGGTGGTACCAGAAAGCCCAGTCATACTGCAACATCTTACCCTTTGAGGTTTGTTATTGCTTGTCACAGCAGGACCTTGGTCCTCCAAGGTCTCTGTTTGCTTTGGGTTGCAGGTCCACAGCTGAACAGCATTATCATCAACATCATCAAGTAACTGGGACCTGGCCGGTGTTCCCAGGGTATTTAACCCAGCCTGCCGATTCACTGCGCTCGTCACTTTTCCTCACAAAAGTTTTGGTTGAAGACTTGGATGACGCCGGGACTTTTGATTAGTGCCATGCTGCTATTTGTCTTAATTTATTGGTGTTAAATTGATTGTATTTAATAAACCTGGTTGAACTTTTGGAGCCACCAAACCAATTGGGGTTCAGGACACATGGAGACTGATTTGTAAGTGTTATAGACCAAGTGGACACTGCAGGTGAAGAGGCTGATATTGTACAAAAGATAATGACAGTAAAACAATTGTGAATTAAATTGTGAATCTAAAAAAATTATGTTACACTTTTGTGTCTTGTGGTATATGCAATTTTTTCTTGCATTATGCAAATGAATACAAAATTTGCCAGTCAAGCCTCAAGTGAGAATTAGATTCAGTAAAGGGATATCTGGGTGTGGTTAAAAAGAAATGAGGGGACTTTAATTTGCTCTCTAACTTCTTGAATGTCTATCTGTTTGCAAGTGGGGAGACCGGGAATGGATTGATTCATAAGAAGTTTCCGCAAACTTGGAAGTGGAATCCATCAGTGTAATTTGAAAGTTTCAGCAGTTTGAATGTTTCTTACATGCTGCAGACTGAGGATACTCTTAAGTATTCTGGTTGTTTCCCTATAGAGTTTCCTGAAAATCTCAGTCCACCTTGATACGGTGGATTAATTTGACATGACATAAAGTTCGATTTGATTTCTTGATAGGTTTAAAGTGGCTCTCATCAGGAATTAGTGATTTTAGGTGTTAGCCTCTGCTTATATTACAACAGGAAACATTGTGTCAAATTTATACATTGATGGTGACATTTGATACCGTAGTCTTATCTCCTCATACAATGTGATCTTATAGCATTAATAAGGAAAATGTCGTTGTACAAGCTAAAAAACCTACTGTCACAGCGGAAAAGAACAACATAACTCACATTTCTTCATGCAGTGCTCACTAGATGACACTAAATATTTTATTTCAAATGTTTTAACACCATGTGGAAACTCCAGTACTCAATTGCCCAATTATAATGGAATCATAACTGCAGTACATGAACAGTAGATTATGTTCCTTCATGTAGAACAGGAACTACTAATGATAATATGGACAGATTGGTGTAGTAATGAGATGTAAGGCGATGAAGCATATCACATATGGTCACTTTATCAATTAACAGAGTGGTATACTTTAGTAAAAATTAAAGCCAGAGCTAACCATGCAAGTATGTAGCCCTAAAACTCAAACTTAGTGTTACTAATCAGTTACCTACCTTAACTAAAACTGTTTTTCGACATATTTATTCTATTATAATTCACCATTTCTCTGCAGGGAATGAGGATGAAGTCCAGATAACAAGTCCAGTAAAGCTGTTAGATATGGTGGGATGTTTATCATTTTGCCATATTTTCCATAAGTTGGATAAGGACATGCTGTGACTGAAGCCTGAAACCTCTGCTTGCACTGGCAACTCAATCTTAAGGAAACAAGGATGTGGTAATGTTCCTGAATATTGTTACGGAGCATGACAATCCAATGAAAAGTTGTTCACTCTCGGGGAACCCGCATTTTAGTGCCAACTTACGAACTCAGTGAGGTGAATCACTGAGATTTATCCATTATTATGAATGGAACTTTGTGTTGATGGGCAAAAAGACAAATGATGGCGGAGGTGTGTTAAAAACACGCTGACTGGAGGAAGGTATAATCAATAGCAACCACATACAGAAAGTCAAAACATTCAGATTTAATGCTCACTTCCCTACAATCTGTTAAATATTCCACCATGTGAGTTTATAATTAATTTACACAGTCTGCTCCCAATGTAGCCGCAAGAGGGCACAAGCCAGTGTCTTATTAAGCCGGTCCCAAGCCCGGATAAATACAGAGGGTTGTGTCAGGAAGGGCATCCAACGTTTAATTTACGAGAAGAAAGTGTTCAGCTCTGCACTTTACTTTTAATTCTGGGGTTTGTGTGTGTACTTCAATCTTACATAAAGGCTTTAAATTTATTTGCCTGCGTCTACTTTTATTTGTGGTAAAAGAGCTAGCGGTGGACTCAGTTACATAATATCCTGCATTGAAAATTGATAATAACTGAAAATGTGGACATAAGACACAAAATGTGGCTGTAAGACACAAACTGGACTTTGTTTCGGACCTTTTGGGTTCGGACATTTTAATAATTGGACCTCCGCAACTTTGAATTGAATACCCCTGGCGTAGACGAAGACCAAAGAGGAGGTTTATGGATGTAGTGAAAGAGGACTTGAAGATAGTTGGTGTGAGAGAAGAGGATGCAGAAGACGGTTAGATGGAGGCAACTGATTCGCTGTGGTGACCCCTGAAGGGAAAAACCGAAAGAAGAAGAAGAAGAAGAATACAGTCTGCTCTCACTTTGATTGCTGTGCCATAAATTATAAATGGGCTCTTAGAGATTCCAGATATACCTATAAAATAACAAATTACAACGCTGTGGAGTGTTTCCTTCTATATTCATATGACTGTTCAGTAGCTGAAGACATTAATCAGGTCATTTTTTAATAGCGGAAACCTCTGGGGTTTTTTTAAATATAATAATCATATTCTACTGTATATCACAAGAAGAGTAGATTTATTGTGACTGGGGGCATACCCACTGCAGTACAGTAAACAATCAGCAAGTCAGTCAGTCAGTGAGAGCTTACTGCTTTGAGTTCGTGCTTTGAACAAATTGATTGCTTTGTATTGTCACTCAATAAACACTATCATGGTGAATTCCGTCAAAAGTGATAAGAAGGTTATGTGATTGATTTGGTCTGTTTGTTAGCAGAATTACATTTTCACCAAAGATGGACCCTGGCATATCCTAGAGTTTGATCACAATTGAAGCTGGATATGCAGAGGTTTGGGGTATATATCAGACTGTTACAGAAACTGGAATAGTAATTTGTAATTTAGTCACTGAGTATTCATTATTCTTGTGCAATATGCAAGTAATTTGAAAAGAAAGGTTTCTGAGAAATCCAGGAGGCTGAAAAAGGTATAAATGAAAAAACATCTCCTTTAACATGAAACCATTATTTATTTTGAAACTCTTTCTATCAGACATTGCCAATGAGGATTCCGACAAAAAACTCTACATTTAAACCCATGCTGCTAAAAGGACAGACCCTAATATGTGCTTTAAGTAAGGCTATCAAACATAATAGAACAAATTTATGGGAAAAACTTAGTGAGAGAAGAAGTGATAGTGAAGTGCAATGCTTTGGTCTTCTTGTTTTGGTATGAGTCTGCCCACCATCACATTAGATGATGTGGTCAGTGCTTTCCACTACCAGCACTGATTTTGATTGATCACCTCTGCCTTACAGAATAAAAATAGTGGTGAAAAATGCCATTTCAGCAGCCACTGCAAAATAGCCTTCAGCTCATTGCAGTTCATATCTGATTTCAGAACAGCTAAGCAGATCAGAAAGACTTTCCTACTATAGCGTTTGAAAGTGGAAGACTGATAATTCTGTAGACACCCATTTGAAAACAGTCAAATACACAGGAAAGACAAAACTTTAACACAGTATATCTATATGCATGGTTAATGTTATCAATAACTAATTTTATATCTGATTGAAATAATTTTATGCAGCATGTATGTGGAAGCAGATGTTGCAAAGGAATAAAATGCATGATTGCATGAAACTGTAAGCTCACTGAATGCAGCACTTTTGAAACCGCACAATTACCTTCTATTAATGTATATATTCTTGATTCGCAGTTAACTCATCCTGAAATTGCAATGTATAGAACATTGCAGTTGATCTGAGATTAATAACTAAAATACAATGACAGGAAATAATGTGGCACGTTTCATTTGTCATGATCATGTTTCATGAGAATGTAGAAACATAAATCCCCTGACGCTTTGTAGCAAACATGCAACAGATTTAGGGAATTACTTTTAAAAGCTGCAGATGAGACCCATTAAGTCCACCAGGATACATTATTCACATAACAAAAATCACATGTGTAACATGATAATGACATATATATTTAACCAAAAGATCTTTGATCATAAAACAAAAGGCATTGTCAAATAATTAAGAGATTTGTTTCAATCATTCAATAAAATTAGTATGATGAAGATCTGAATTTGGAGTATTAATAGAATGACATTATTATTGAATAATATTTTTTGATAGTTTAATTTTTAATTTTTAATTTAATCTCCATATAAATTATCAAAACAATTACCTGTTTCCCTTTACTTTTAATTTCAATCCAGATATTCCACGAAAACTAAGTATCTTTTTGACAAGTGGCTTTGAAAGTTTGAAAAAGTAGTTCTACATCATCTTGATCAGCTTAAATCCAAGATGATCATACTTTAACCTCCTATCAAAGTATATTGCCTTTGTTTTGCAGAATTCTAGGTCCAAATGTTTCCAATTTAATGTCGACTGTTCATCAAACTTTTAGACTGATTCGCATTTCTCTTGCTCTGTCCATTTGTCTTTTCATATCAAATTGTTCCATCAGTTTGAGTTAAAAAAAGAGAAGAAAAAAAAAAACACTGTTGGGATGTAAAAGATTCATTTTTTGGTTGTTGTTGAGAAGTGAGTGGAGATAACAAAAGTTATCAAAATGCTAAATATTAGCATGATTTTGATCCAAATTATCAGGAAGACATGTGCACATGCAAAATAATTTTACAACAAAAAAGTAATTAGGGACCTGTTGTCACAAGCCATGTTCACACAGTAACTGTAGATCATGATTCCCCTTTGAAGTGTTGACTTATCAGTGCCACAAAATGCTTCACCAAGAACATGTTGGTTTAGAGCAATACTGTGGCTGAGACAATTCTGAAAATCCAAAAGCACATTGGACTCACACTCACACACACAGCTTAAGATGCCCATTCACTCATTCTTGCTCTGCCAGACATGGGTGTCAGCCAAACAGCACTATTTTCTGCAGCAGGACTGGCACTCCTCCAGACCATAGGGATAGCAGGCTTGGCAACGCAGATCACTGATGGACTCATTGAAGCGATTTGCCAACATGGACAGCTTGCTACCATGACACAGGGAGCAGGGAGCACAGCCCGAACCACCACAATGCTGGCAGCTGTTGGCCTCCTGGAGACAGAAGAAACACATTTTGAGGCGCAATGACGAAGAGAATGGGGAGGTGAAAAGAGCTGTTATAGTCGGGCAAAAACTAGAGATTGGCAGGAAGGGGGGGGGGGGGTTAGAGAAGAAGGCTGCATGTGACTTTTCAATGTATTATCTTCTTAATTATTTCAGCCAAACCCCAAATAGTAATAAGAAGAGTTGACCATGGCATGATGACACAAAGTGTGTAAGTCTTGCATTTAAAATAAACATGAGACCAGCTGAGGACACATCAGACATGCTCAGTTGTATAGTGTTTTTATTAAAGCAGAATGTATGATTATGTATGTATGATTTTTTTTTTTTTAAAACCTACATAAACTGCACAAAGGGCTAGTGATTCATATACACAGTACCTCACCATACTCCAATCATAAATCGTCGAGATGGTTTGTTCAGGTGCACATGTGCCTTTTTTTTTTCTTTGCATAAAAAAAGTCTGAACTTCTTTTATGCAAGGAAAAAAAGACAATGAAAATCGAAGTACCTTGGAGTTTGGGCAACAAACACAAAGCAAAAGAAAAGAAAATAACAAAGAGAAGGGAGACAGCCAAATAATGAAAAACACAAAAAGAATGAGCAGGCAGAGAAAATGAGAAAACAAGTGAGGTCAGAAAAGAATGAAGTGAGTAAGAGGGAGAGCGGAGCAATCAGCCAGGGAGGGGAAGGGGAGTGAATACGAGTGACTCGCATCCTTGTTGGCTGGCGAGTGGTAGGCAAATGCTGCAAGGGCAGAGAAACTGTGGATTCATCAGTATCTGTTCACAGGTGATAGATAACACAAGGACAATGGAAAGGAGAGAGTTGTTTTAGCACAAGCGTGCAACAGGAAAAGAAAATAACACAGGCACAAATAAAGTGGCAGTTACAAGGAAATGTGGGGAAGATAAATGTCCCTCTGAATTGAACAGTTACAAATTACAACAATATGGCTACACAGGAAATCCTGCAGTCATTCTCTTTAAAGTAGTGATAAGGTTAGGAACACACGGCTGGCGACATATAGTATGCAGAGACAAAGAAAAGGTACAAGAGAAGAGGGACATAGTGAGAGTGAATGTCAAGATTCAGAAACATGGTGATAAAACTCGACTACACCGCTGAGAATCATTTGACTAAGGATCATTACCTTCGTCTCTGTGCTGCTGATCTGTTTCCTCTCCTTCTCCTCATTGTCTAATATTCCCAGAGCTTTAGCCCTCCTCCTGCTCCCCCTCTCCTTAGCCTTTGGATATCCCTCCAAATTCTCGGAGGATGCTGTGTGGTGGCGCTGCACTTCAGGCTTCTTCTGTGGTGCTCTGATAATGTGCAAATTGCTCGTGTAGATGATTATTTTGCCAAAATCCAAAACTGAGGACTGAAGGAAGCAAAACATAACAGATAAACCAGCATCAGTTGACATTAACAATATCTGCTGACTCTGAACATAAGTTTTTTTAATTAGTCTTTACTTTTTTTAGATACTTCCAACATTAGTCAGATTTGTTATCTGCTGCTCTGACAGGGTGCCAACATTTAGCTGAGGGCTGTGTGTGAGGGTGAGAAGAGGTTTCCAGATGAATCCAGCTGAAAGTCACTCACTTTTTGCAGAACACAACATACTTCATAGTTGTGTTCTACAATGAGATACACTGTCAATTTCATATTAGCAACAAAACGTTATCCACTGCTTTTAAAGAAATGGTGATCAAAAAATGAATCATTTATTAGAAGATAGTATTTATAAAAACAAAATACATATATGAGTATCGCCCCGTTGCAACACGTCTGGGGTGTATCCCATCTCTCGTCCGTAGAAAGCTGTTCATAAATGGTATATTTAAAGCCACTTGAACATGGAAATGTAAAGTGGGATGACTTCCACAGGCATTTTCCCCTATTTTTCCTCAAAGTTACTTGATGTAAGCAGTTTTCTGGTTAATATAAAAAGCCTATAGTTCTATGTCATAATGTCAGTCATTCTGACATGGCGGACAGCTGAGACTGCTGCCATGGAAAAGAAGCCAGTCAGGGATATGGATGAAAAAATATTGTCATTGAGAACAAAACATAGCATCAAAGACTGAATAAAATTCTGAATAGAGACAGAATTTGAAAGTGAAATGCTTCCACCCACAATCAGCAGAACAGAAAACAGAAATTTAATCTGTAATTTAATCAACTAATGTTGGTTCATTCAATCCAGAAAAAAGTAATAAAAGGACATATTGTTATGTTTTAGTCTTGCCTGCTTTAGACAGTGATTCCCATGTTCTCCCATCTTTGGGGGGAAATTCTACATATCAAAATAAATGTTTCTCAGTCCGGTGTGAATTCATCCTTAAACTATGAGAAGTTAAACAAACAACTTTTTAGTCTGTCATTATAAAGAATGAGAAAGCCAATGAAGTCATGCAGGGAGATATTTATAGACTCTACAATAAGCCCCTCTCCCCAGACCATGGTGTCATCTTTTCAATGATGGCCTAAAATGATCATCTAAAACCAGATTGTTGTTTGTCACTGAGAAATGTGATAAATAATGGCCTTGGTTGTGCCAAACATGCCTTTGTTAAGATGATAAAAGAAAATAACTGACACTAAGCCAGCAGGCAATATAGCTGACCTCCCTCCCAATCTGCAGCACTAATGAAGCCACTGCCACAGTAGCTGAGGAGCGGAGGCTCTTTTATGTCAGATGAGCTGTATTGCTGCTCTTATTGTTTGAGCATAAGTACAGTACATTGTCAGCATGTTAAGTAGTTAAGGCTTTAATTTCATAAGTAATTATTGCTTGTTCTACTCTAAAGATGTATAAATAAATTATTTGGTAATTGTTTGTGTGTTTATTTTGGTATTCCTTTTTCAGTGCATAAAGACTAGCTATGCAAGTCAATAAGACAAACTAACCCTAGGGAGTTGTGATACTCTGTAATTCTAATAATCATATAAGTAAATCCATGGAATAATTTTCCACTACATGTATGTTCCGGGCGGCACGGTGGCACAGTGGGTAGCGCTGTCGCCTCACAACACAGCGGGTCCGGTTCGAGTCCCGCTCTGTGCGGAGTTCGCATGCTCTCCCCGTGTCTGCGTGCGTTCTCTCCGGGTTCTCCGGCTTCCTCCCACCTCCTAAAAGCATGCGCTTCAGGTTGATTGGCCGGTCCCAAATTGACCGTAGGAGTGAGTGTGTGTGTGTGTGAGATATTGTTTGTTTGTCTCTATGTGGCTCCGCGGTACACTGGCGTCATGCCTAGGGTGTCCCCCGCCTCACGCCCTGAGACTGCCGGGATAGGCACCGGCTCCCCCGCGACCTGCGTAAGCGGATTAAGCGGGTTAAGAAAATGACTGACTGACTGACTAAATATATGTTCCATACACATTTTGAAGGCTTAACCGACTTGTTGTTGTGGTTATTTGAAATAGCACATAAAAATCCCCAAGAGTTCGTTTATGTCTTCACAGGTGTATGTCTTTCGTCATAATCTTCTTCTCTCACTACAGGAAGCTTAACTGGTGACAAATTCAGCTACTGCATAAACTACAGTGTCTGTTTTGCAGTTCATCATTATATTTTAGAATAACAATAAAGGAATGCTTAGAATTAATAACTATTAGCTAGATAAATTTACAGCACTCAGCAACATTCACAGTTCATTATTGTATATTTACAGATTGTGAAATGTATTAAAATATCAATATGTATACAGTAGTTAATGATGAATTAAAGAATCTAACTATATAATCCCTAGTAAATTGTCGCTGAATGATACACTGTTTAAACTAACATATCTCGATCTGTAGATGGAATAAACGTGCACCTTAAGCATTTCAAATATTTAAAATATTTTCAAGGTTTAAAAATGGCTTATAATCAGACCTTACCTACAAGGTCTATCTCATTTCACAACAAAGAACAGGAATACCAGGGTAGTTATTCTTATTACAACTTCATAATATCTCATCTTAGTAAAGGCTATGAAAAATATCACCCACCCTTTTTATCCTGCTCACACCAATCCATCAACAAAAGACAGAATGCTGCGGTAAGTCTGCTGCTAAAAAGCAATACAAAACATCCCCAATGCACCTACTGAAGCATCTCCAATGTGGTTAAGTGCAGGCTTGTGCATTAATTAATAATAATAAAAAAAACTTTGAAAAAATGTAATTAGATTAGAGCATGTTTGGCGTTGCACATGATTACACTGAGTAAATAACACCAGCTTTACAAGTCTGGTCGCAGTATGAAAATGCAGCGGCCTGTTAATAATTCAAAGGTCAAGGCTAAAAGGCTAAGGAAGATGCTCCAGTGGAGAAAAGGTCTATTTATGCCATGACAGACAGAGGCATTGATGCACTCTGTTTGTCTTCTGCCTTCATTTCATACTCAGTATCGGGCACATTTTCAGATAGTTTACCTGTGCAGATTAGATCACCAACACAGAGCAATAATACAAACAATATAGTCTTGATGTACCTAATGGTCTTAAAAGGTGCCAGCAAGTAACTTCACACTGAAAATTGACCCTCTGGAGTTCTATTGGTGCCATCTTAAGGTAGCTATAGAAATATGTAGGCATTGAGAGACCATATCCATTTTTTTAGTCTTCTCCCTGGTGTTCCTATGCCTTATACCCTTTCAGCTTTCCAGTGTGTGACAGGTCTGTTAGTGACCTCTACAAGTGGCCAGGAAATCCTGACCTGGATGACTATTTGGTTGCTGGACTACACCTAGGTCTACTGCTCCCAGACTCAGTTCACCTGTTTCAACTTCCATGGACTTTGATCGTAGTTGTCGAAGAGTTTCAAGGGCAACAAGGCAGAGACTGCATCATCCCACGACACCCCTGAATTCAACATTTCACCCTGACCTACACATTTTTGTGCCTCTGGCTTCGTGAAAATGTTGCTTTTTCTTTTGTGATTATATCTCATCAGATTTCACAGATGTGTACCTAAAAAGGTATGCAGTGCGTCGCCGTTCCTCGTGGTTAATTCGTTCCAGGAACCGCACACGATTAATGAATTCCACGATATAGGGACGAACTATTTATCTTGTTGTTTACGGTAATTTAAACGTCTATGAACCCTCCCCATGCTGATATTAAACCACCTTCTATCTGTAGTACTCTTATTGAGTGTTTAAAGCACTTTTGTGTGTCACGGAAGACTCACTCACAGAACGTAGCGCTGACGATGCCGTCAGCCAAAAGAATATGCTTACGGTATCACAAGACTGCTTTCCAAAAATCTGCCATGAGCACAAAAGTTGGAATTTGACCTTGACCTAGCTTTCTTAAGGTCAAGGTCATTATGTCATTTTCATCCCCTTCGCCGTCCAAGTAATGTGCTTTTTGTTTCATCTTTCTGTCTGCAACGGTTGTGAAGATATTTGGTGACAGACGGACAGACGGATGAACAAACACATAAAAACTGAAAAGTACAATGCATCACCGCATCGCGGGATGTAACAACTCTAGAAAGTATTGGAGGAGCACAGGCAGGCTAGTTCTGTCTTTCTGAATAGAATAACACTCTTTTGTTTTATTTGTTTGTGTTCTGTTTTAGTAATTTTGCCTTACTTTGATTACATAGATTTATGAAAATTTCTTGTGACTGAAAGATGTAAATAAACTTAAACTTAATAAAATAAATAAACTTAATTTTAATCATCATTCGGAATAACCATAACAGTGCATTCAAGTTGTTCTGAAAAATTGATAAAATAATTAAGACAGTTCGCTTTACTTGACACTAAGGAATCTAATCAAAACTGATATTCATTCATTTCCAAATTTAGCAACATCAAGACCACCGAGCTGTGCTCCTTACTGTGTTATCTCCCTCTGATTCCTGAGTGTGGGCTGCAGCAGGCTTGTAGCTTCCTCTGTACACATTTATTCTCTGGGCAATGAGCCCTGTTGGAGGACTGACACCTGGATGCAGAATGAAACATGTTGAACACTTGAAGCGGAGATCTGAAACTCTCGTCCTGATTTCATTCAGTCCTGTAACTGGACGTCTTTGAGCAATATGGTTGTGTGAATCGATGGATTACAAGGATTAACAATAAGTTAGAAGTATATCTGTACACATCTGATACACAGTTAGAAAAGCCTACCATGTTGGTCTTCGTGAGTATCCTCAAACCCAATGAGCTGCCCCATTTCGAGGTGACTCGGAGGGATCTTACGATGAACAAAGCTGTGAGGGTATTTCTCCTCTGGACTATCCAGCTCCTGACCGTCCTCGTACACATGCTTTAGCACCCGACCGCTGTAAGATGATGCCAGTTTGAACCTCACCTGTAGTTTTGAGTTTGAACATCAAATGTTTTAGATGCTGAAGAGATGCACTACAGCTAACTGCAGTAGAGTGACAATACATAATGATCAGCTTTTGTGCACAGAAAAGAATTTTTATATGTAGTAGTTGAATATTTGATCAAACTAGGGCATGAATATTGTAGTAACATGTCTACAATTATGATATGCAAGTTGACAACCTGTTTCATTTCCTCCTCTATTTTGCAGTTTGACATAACCTGCAAATCAACATAACACTTGACCAGCGCAGTACATTCAAAATCATGAATTTAACATAAAGTGGTTCTGTAAACAGCTCACCTTTCTTGGCTTGGCACCTTCATAGTGTTGATTCAGTTTTCTTTGGTGTTCCTCCATGACATCTAATTGAGAAAAGGATGCATCGAAAGCATCAGTCCATCCAAGAATCTCCTCTGCCTGCTATGACTTCACTTCAGCTGGACACCGTGGTGCCAAATGAAAGAGTGAACAGATGAGAGATTGGGTAAACAGCTTGTATGAAACAACGGAGGAGTTGTGTGTTAGGAGTGGATGGATGACCAGATAAAGATAGAGATAAAGCTATGTCTACGTATCCTACCTCCTCTGTTTGACGGCACCTGCTGTTTTAAGGGACCACCATTCTAGCTTGCGGTACTGAATTATTCACCAACAGATCGTGTGTACAAAGGCATAGTTGAGAAACCAGAAGCTCTATCATCAAATAATTATGATCACCAAAATAGACGATACTGTATTTGGAGCCTGGCAGAGAAAGATGGTTAAAGCGTGTGTGTGTGTGTGTGTGTGTGTGTGTGTGTGTGTGTGTGTGTGTGTGTGTGTGTGTGTGTGTGTGTGTGTGTGTGTGTGTGTGTGTTCATAACTGAAAAGTGAATAATACATTTAATTGCTTTCTTTTTACTGGACCCAACTTTGTTGGTTTGAATCTTTTTTAATTTTTTAATGTGATTTGATACCGATTCCACACATTGTGCCTGATTGTGTTTGCATTGGAAACACAGATCTTTGGTAATTAAATTTGTTGCTTCTTCTTTACAGCGACATCTGTATTATAGACCCGCACATTCTCATTTGTGCTTTTCCAGCTGAAGTATGTTGTTCCACTGTATGATGGACGGGAAAGCATGTACAGTATTTATAATTGGGTAAATACCAAATACAATGCATACATATATAGTTATGTTCCTGGTGAAGGATTGGGGCACTCTTCAAATCATAAAGAGGATAGTGGAGGGAACTTCCACCCTAAGCATTTGCCCTGGTCTTGAGATGAACTTTATTAATCATGCATTCATTCTTTCATTCATTCATCTTCCTCCGCTTTATCTGCCGCAGCGGGTCACGGGGGGCTAGAGCCTATCCCAGCTGGCACAACGCCAGTGTGCCGCGGAGCCACACACAAAGACAGACAACCACACACACACACACACACACACACACACACACACACACACACACACACACACACACACACACACACACACACACACTCACTCACCCCTACGGGCAACTTGGGACCGGCCAGTCAACCTGTAGTGAATGTTGTTGTAGGTGGGAGGAAGCCGGAGAACCCGGAGAGAACCCAGGGAGAAAGGGGGAGAACATGCAAACTTCGCACAGAGGGGGACACGAACCCTGAACCGCCTGGCTGTGCGGCGACAGCGCAACGCACTGCACATCTGTGCTGCCCAACAAGGATTACATTCATTCATTCATTTTTGTCTAACCAGTTCATCCGCTTGCACGGGTCACGGGTAGCTAGAGCCTATCCCAACTTATCTTAGGGCGTGAGGCGGGGCAAATTCCGGGTGCGACGCCAGTGCTATGCTGTCACACACGCACACACTCATTTTTACAGCAAATTTGGGACTGACCAGTTAAGCTGAAGCGCATGTTTCTTGGAGGTGGGGGGAAGCCAGAGAACCCAGAGAGAACCCATGCAGACACGGAGAGAACATGCATACTCCACACAGAGTGAGACTCAACCCCGGAATCTACTTGCTGTGCTGCGACAGCGTTACCCACTACTCCACCGTGCACAAGTATCACATTATACCTTAAATTTATACTTCCTGTTGTGGCATATCTTATACGAACAAGGCACCTCGTCGTTATACAGATGAAGTCTATTCTGTTAACTTTCTTGTTAAAAACTAGAAACAAGCGAACTGCTGCAATATTCATTCAATACAGTATTAAAACACTATTCGAAAGTCCTGATTTATGACCCATATGACCGTGTTAGCGTGAAATGGTAGATATTTGATTATAGAGTATCTGATAAACCTTTCAGAAAAACTAACTTTTCACAAAATGGCAGATAAGTGTGAGAGATTAGTTATTTACATTCAAATTGAAGCAATTATATTATAATCACAGGCCTTTGGTAAACAACTGTTTTCCATTTCAATGATATCATCAGATGATAAAATAGTTCAATCTTGCTCATTCTCATTTCCAGATTGGCTTATCTGGGTATTATTATGGTCAATAGGGTGCAATTCATGCTGTCACTATCTTTCCGAGTATCGTTTAATCACCAGTTCAGAAACTAATTTAAGATAACACTCATATAAATGAGTGGCAGCGCTGAAATTGTCTGTATCGCTCAACATGAGGCAATACCCTGGTGTCATGTGTTGCACTTATTTGTGTGCGACCAGTCAGTTAGTGTGTATATCTGCTGTGTGTTCGGGAGCGTGTGCATAAATATGCATGAAACATCCAAATCGTCATAAACACTTTTAATCATTCCATGTCATCAGTTCATTATCCATATCATTACTTATGAGGTAGCCTGTATCTTTAAGAAGCCACTCTATAAAATAGACATTATGTTAACAAATGGATGCTGCTTACCTGATTCATGTTGAGATCTGTGTCACAATAATTATTAAGCAAATATTGACTGTATGACTACTGTCAAGATGAGTGAAAATGATCATTTAAAACAAACAAGAGAGTAGTTGAGAAGATAGAGCCCCTCTGTTGTCTCCCCTTTGACTGAGAGTGGGCTTAATCAGATTGCACAACAACCAAGTACAACCACTCAAGCTTGAAATTGTTTTGGGTGCATCACTGTGATGGAATCGCTTAATGTGTCAGGACTCTTTCTTTGTTTCTGTTTAAATAATCACTACTGTAAATGTGTTTCTCTTTGTCTCCATATTAACATTTTATGTATATACCATTATCCTCATTTTCTTCCCTAAATGCAATGTGTAATACAAACTTGGTGCAATGCATGTTAGTTATAGATTTTTATCAAATCTTGTGTCCTGGTGGTTCAGATCACACGTGAGAATTCTTTTCTTCACTGTGCTACAAAGAGATAACACACTCAGGTTTACGTCATTGAGGCACAACTATAATCTTAAACAAGGCAGTCAGAGAGTCCAACATCCCACAACTTACCTTGACCTACTTCCAGGGTAGGTCAGGGTACCCTGAAAGTATTACCTGACAAGTAGTGCATAGCTTTGACCTTTCAGGGTAGGTCAAAGCTATGCACCAGCTTTGACCACAGATCAAAGCTAGTGCATAGGTAGATAAAAGCACTAGCTTTGATCTACGGTCTTACTCACACTGGCCTTCTCCCTCGTCTTTCTATCTTATCCGGTTCCTGAGTGTACAGAAGTTGAAATTTGACCTTGACCTAGTTTTCTCAAGGTCAAAGTCATCATCTCATTTTCATTCCCTTTGCCGCCTGAGAAATCTCCATTTTGCTTCATCTTTCTATCTGCAACGGTTGCGAAGATATTTGGTGGACTAACGAACGGATGAACACTGACAATTACAATATTAATGCTTTGAAGGAGGATGTAATGATATGTGCATGTAAACATTTGTGGATCTGTAAATCAGAATATAATCTGATCGTGTGAAGTTAATTGTTTACTGTTACGGGATTCAATGAAAATACGTAGATGTGGGGAATCTCCTTTAAAAAAATTGGGGTTGGAGTACATTCTATCTATTACTACAATGTTTTCTGTGTTGAAGTTCATTCATTCATTCATTCATTCATTTTCCGCTGCTTTATCCACCGTAGCGGGTCACAGGGAGCTGGAGCCTATCTCAGCGGCATAGGCCGTAAGGCAGGGGACACTCCGGGCACGATGCCTTTTGTTATTGTTCGATGAGGTTTTGCCTCATGTGAGTGAAACACAAAAAGGCAAATAGAAAAGAAGCTGACATTAAAAAAAAGAAGAAAAAAAACATTTATTTCCTGTTCTATTTCTGGCAGGCTCCCAGTGAGTAATATTATTGACGTACTCTTATATCAGCAACAATTATTTTTAGGCACTATGACAAATCAGTCAGAGACCTTGGCTTAAATTGTTCTAAAACAGTTGGCATCCTGTTTGAGTGTTTAAGCATAACTGATTTCAGAGAGGAGATAAAGAAAACCTGGTGCTTTCTGCAAAAAATACAAAGGAAGTTTGCTATTTTAGTTGTATTTCTATCCATATTGCCCTTTTGCTCTGCCCTCAGGTAGCTGACAGACAAGATACAACAGTTGCTGAAGAAGACAAAAGCAAGAGATGAATGAAGGGGGAGGAAATGAAAGGCAGATGGATGAGACTAAGAGAGCAAACATGGGAGAGATGAGGGAGGAGATGTGATGCTGCAGATGAATCTTAAAGATCATATCTGTCTTAAATCATGTCTAAATACAATGATGTCACTTTCTCTTTGAAGGTTACTGAAACAAAAGGATTACCACCTCAGATAATACGTTAGGACACAGACAATTTCAGACTTTATGGTTGGTGCTCAGGCATGCCAAAATTTATCTCAACAACATTAAATTATTATTATTATCATTTAAGCACTCTAATGCAGATCTATACACTGCAGATGATTAATAACCTCATTTGGACAGGAAAAATATCAGGCGTAAAGTAATTATGATGGACACTTTTATTTATTCATTGAATGGCTCCATGATTTAAAGTACAGAAGCTGTAATCTTGTTTTCATTAAAATATACTGTCCTAAAATAACACAAATCTTATACACGCAAATTAAAAAATGATGAATGGAAGCTCTCAACACAGATTAACTTGCATTTTAAGACAATGTTTTACTGCAACAATATATTAATTATAACTGCTAAAGAATTTAAACTTGCTTATCATAATTACAAATGATGAATGTTTCAAGTCCAAGTTGTGTTAATGTTTAATAATTCAGACTGACCTGTTTCTTTCTCACTTCTCATTGTGGCAATGTGATATTTGGCATTCATTTCCCACGATCTGTAAAGACCATGCAGTGATGCTACAGATGCATCCAAAAGCCAGTCTTAAAGAAATGATGCATGACTTCCTCTATCATCTGTTATCCTTTCCAAAATAAAATTCAGGGCACTTGAGGCGAAACTGAAAAATGACGAAAACTCTTACTATGTATGTTATGTAAGAATTGAGAGTGTAAATAATATATATTAAATACTAATATTATTATTATTAATGTACACTAAAGTCAATGTAATTCTGCTGTTTTTAGGTGGGTAGGGGCATGCTTATTGTTACCATTAAGACTGCAGAAAACAGCGGCAATTTATAAAACCAAACCGAGATTCCTAATGTTTTACAGGCATGATACTGTCACCTAGGTGAGATTTTGTGGTAATTTTCAATCACCATGGAAAAATTACTAGCAAAATTAAAATTTGATCGGATAACTGCACTAGATGAAAATGCAGGTGCTCCTCAACTTATGAAACATTCTGACATATCAGACTATTGGCCTGCAGTTCCTCTTTCTGCCACAACACCTGCCGAGCAGCGCCAGTGTGTTCTGGCGGATCCAACACTTAACTCCCCTTCTTGTTGTTACATCCCGGTTCAAAGCGGTGATGTATTGTAATTGTCAGCGTTTGTGTTTTTGTCAGTTCGTGGTGGACTATCTGTTAGTTAGTCCGTCACATATCTTCACAACTGTTGCTGACAGAAAGATGAAACAAAAAGCACATTACTCAGGCGGCAAAAGATAAAGTGTGAAAAGAGAGAATGACCTGACCTTGAGACCTTGAGAAAACTAAGTCAAGGTCAAAGTTTGACTTTTGTACACTCAGGAACTGGATAAGATAGAAAGATGAGGGAGAAGGGCAGTGTCAGTAAGACTGTGGATCAAAGCTAGTGCTTTTATCTATCAAAGTAGATCAGAGCATTAGCTTTGATCTTTGACCTTTGCAAGTAGGTCAGGGTAAAATTTTGAATTCAGGGGTATCAGGGGATGTTGCAGTCTGTGACTGGATTGGTTTAGTTTTTTGGTCATCTCTCTGTGAGCATCTCAGAGTGTCAGGCTTTGTACCTTGGATACTATACTGTTTATCATTGATGATAAAACAAAGACTATTGAAGATGATGGTAGTGACGACCATCTTTTTGATCAGAACTCTGATTGTCACCGATAATAACTCCCCCCTTCTCCTCCTCCTCCTTTGCTAAAAAGGCAAGCTACATTCTACATTATCATACAATGGATTGTCAACATCAACAACTGACTCTGGCTGTTGTTGGATGCGCTTAAAAAAAACTGGCGAAAAGTGCCATGAATTTCCTCTGGGATTAATAAAGTATCTATCTATCTATCTATCTATGAAGCATTTTCTCCTTATCCTCAAGGATTGAATTATAGGAAGAAAAAGTTTACTGTCCATAAACTAATGTGAATTCAAAACAATCATGAGTAGATGACGATAGATGGAATTATACGTACGTCTTTTAATATGACATTATATGATTTTATTTTTACTTATTGTACAGTAACACGATATGTGCTTTTAACCATTTGCTAGTGATTTTGCAATGCTAATGTCCTATTATTGATTCTGGATAGTCTTAGTAAATAGCGCTTTCATATTTCGAGTAATAACGGCATTTAAATGACATCAAATGGTGAATATAGATTGAAATTCAATGAATAACAAGCAAAAAATTTTAACTTACAAACAACTTCTCGGAACCTCTTGAATTCGTATGTTGAAGAATATCTTTAGAAAACACCACCAAATTCAGTAATAGTGATTTAGACTATAACAGGACTGTTTGTACCCTGTTCAGTGGAAATCCATGCAGGAGTTGTTGCAGGAGAGTAATTCACTCAAATCAAATATAGGAGGATCATGGTAGGAGCTGGTGATCTCAAAGGTCATTAAAATGCAGCCTCTTTGTACCACAGTTCAGATTAATATATAGTTGTCAAAATATTTTACCAAAAATAAAAAAAGTCATGCTGCTGACAGTACTATAGAGAGGTTAAGAGATCCTTGATGTCTGTATAAAATGTCATGCTGATCCATATCATGGTTACTGAGACTTTCAGGGAATCAATAGTACTGTCATCTCCAGAGTCCTGCGCTGAGCATGGCTCAGAGACATTTTATAAAAGCTAACTAAAAGGATATTAGAGTCAGCCAAGCTAATCAGTGTAGGGACAAATTTATAAAATGACTCCTGTGTCTCTGAACAGAATTGATATGTTCTGAAAAATTACTTAGACTTACCGTGCAGGAAGCAATGGTTTCAACCCAACATGGCAGGTGAAGCCGTGCCTCACCTGCCATCATTAAAGAAAAAAATTGGAAAAAGGAATAAATAAATTAAATGCTAATATTTATCCAGCGATGTGTATTATAAACTTATTTTCCATTCAACGTCACCAGTTTTAGGTTATTTTTACTCAAAATCACTGAATTTTCACAATTACTGCTGACATACGGAGCAGAGACCTGCGGTGAGGCACCAGCCAGCCAAACCTCACCATGGATTGCGCAATAGCTCAGATAGCTGTGCTGGTATGCTATACAGTGAGACTGTAATGCTATCTCTCTACATGTCGCTATTAAAATGTTCAAACACGTTTGCTTTATAAACTAAATTCCTGTAATTTAGTTAATGTATGTAATGTACAGTGTTTTTTTGTCAACAGCTGCATGTGTGTAACGTCTTTCTTGAGTTCAGCGGTCCTGAAACCGCTGTTAAAAGGTACAAGGTGAGGCACAAAAATACCCGGCCTCATGGATAGGGGGCGCTGGTGATCCCAGGGATTCGTCTTGGGACTCCTCAGCCGAAGAATAAGTGAATGCAGGCTACGATCTACATTAAGTCAAGTGCAGCAATAATTTTTTTCCGCTCGCCTGTTCAAATGGAGGATTACATATTACAAACTGAAGGAAGATACGGACAATTTCTACAAACAAGTTATTGATGCGTTTGTTCAGAGGGAGTGGTGCATGGACTTCATTTACAAGTAAACCTGACATATTAACAGGTAGGTAACAACATTATGTTTTTTTTATTCAAATATGCTTATTTGTATGTTACAGTTTGTGTGTGTAAATAATTCTGCAATTTACTTTAACATAACCCACTCACTTTTGCTAATTAAATGGTGAATAAGCTACACTGTAAGTTCATATTTTTGTAAATCTGATCACGGGATCATGATGACGTCAGTGCCTCACCAGCCATGAACCTCACCGCACGTCACTGGTCTATTGTATGCAGTAGACAGCCTCATTCACTAATGTTGACAACCTATGACAGTGGTTCTTTCAAATTTAAGACCTAAGACATGGATATGTACAATTTCCTCCGGGATTAATAAAGTATCTATCTATCTATCTATCTATCTATCTATCTATCTATCTATCTATCTATCTATCTATCTATCTATCTATCTATCTATCTATCTATCTATCTATCTATCTATCTATCTATCTATCTATCTATCAGTATATGTTTTATTGGTGCATCTACTGAACTGTGAATTAATGTCAATCTTTAATGCAATCTTTAACGCCACAGTTTTTACGAGTGTTTCACCAATGTTGTGCAGCTTGCCATGCTTTGCGATCAGGTAAGCAACTTTGTAGGATGCTGTGACGACTGGCTTGTTGATGGGTACAAAGCCAAGAACAGGCAGCGTAGCCTTATTGTCGTATCTGGCTCTCTTCACCTGCAGCAGTGATGGCTAAGGGGGCGTGTCATCATGAATTGACACGATGTGTCAAACGTACACAGTGATTCGTGTGTTCGGCGTAGGTCAAGACAAAAGACCCAATACCATGTGTCAAGTCTTTTGTCATGACCTCCGTCTCCACCGAACCAGAGACTGACTCACCGAACCCCTGGGGTTCAGTTGAACAACTGGGCCTGCAATGTATAGAAAAAAACAAAAACAAACTCAACTTGTTTTTGTTGCATACTGCTCCAACATAGAGGGTACAGCATTTTTCAACCATTCTTTATTGGATAATTGTATACGGAGATAGAAAATATTGCTGTTGTTGTGTGATACCAGAACTTTTTCAAAACACACAAAGAGAAAGAAATTACTGCATACAGTATATGGTTCTTGTACAGAAAAATACAGTAAAAGCAACTGGGATGTTTGGAACTGTCTCCACAGACATAGTGAGTATGTATCCCCCTTTTGGCTGTCCCAGGCAGATACTATGGGCAGATTTGTTAGACAAAATCTTGCCTTTGAATATATCTTGTACTTGCTGTCCGTATCTCTAGAAAATCTGCAGCAGCACTATTTCAATATTTCTTCAGCTAACCAGCTTTCATTCATGATCCGTTTCTTTATCAACACATAGTGAACATGAGATTAGAATACAATTTAACAATATCAAAAACAGCAACAGTCAAACATGTATTTCAGTACATCCAATGCAATATTTTATAATCCTACTCTTAGCCGGCAATTATAATTAAATTATTGAAGACCAAGTATAATGTGTTGCAGGCCTAGTGCTTGTAGTTCGGGACTTTGCTGATCACTTCCGATGCCTGCTTCTTAACTCATAGTATGTCACAAATGAAACTCCCAGTTCCATCGGATATGGCTAATCCTCTGTGGGGCAAGAGTAATTTGCAATTTGTACAGGTTAAAAACAATTATGCAGAAAAAAATTACCCTGCCCAACTCTGCCTTATTACTTCATTATTGTTGAAGTTAGCATCTTCCATTTCCCAAAAGATGTCACTGGATGATCTGATTGAATGAATGAAATGCAGACATACCATTTAAAACATTAAGTCAGATTACCTACATACAGAAAGAGATCTAATTTGGTACAGTTTATATTTAGCTGGGAAAACTCCCAGTGGGCTGATAACATTTTGTTTGGCGTGAGCTGACTCGAGTAATCCTTCCAGCTACTGAACTTAAGTGCACTGAGTGCTTCAAGAAGTCTGCAGTCAGAAAGAAAACAACTTATCAAAGTAATAGGAGATAATGGAGATGCTGCCACAAACAGAAATTATCATTTTGATATTTAATCAACCAGTTGTTTCTAAAATTAATACAGGCAAAGGAAATTGAGGCAGATAAATTTTGCCTCAACCTCCAGCTAAAACTTTACTGGCTTCAGAGGATGCACACATTTTGATAGGAGTGTGGCTGCAGTTCAAAGGCAGAAATGGTCGAGATTTCAGAAGAGGGGGTTTACTTTGGATTGAAATCAAGTCAACGGTCCTCAATCCAATACAGACACACAAAAGAAGAATTAAATTACACAGACTGATAGAACCACATTTTTACATATTTGATATAATATGTACATATTTGAAATATTCTGAATACTGGAAAAGCAACATTGTCACAATGAATGCTTAGTGTGATCAAATGTTTATATGTTAGATCTGAGGATATATACCCGTATAGTTTGGTGTGTGTGTGTGTGTGTGTGTGTGTGTGTGTGTGTGTGTGTGTGTGTGTGTGTGTGTGTGTGTGTGTGTGTGTGTGTGTGTGTGTGTGTGTGTGTGTGTGTGTGTGAGTGTGTGTGCCCATGTGAGCGTGTCTTCTTCCCTTTAGTAACTACATTTTTTCTTCACAACAATCATTACCGATTCTTGGTTGGCTTTGTTTTTTGCTTGCACACTCTGTCCACTTCGAGTGTACATCCCAACCTGAATTCTGTACCAAAAATAGGAAATATCATGCATGCACAAATCATGTGCACAAAAAAATAACCTATGGTTATGCTGTTTTCCTGCTGTTGCAAATTTGGGGGGGGAAAGGGAAACAATGACACTCATAACTACAACTATGAATTTCAAAAATTCTACCATTGTAGTTGTGACACCACTGCAGTACAGCAGAAACACAGGTACTAATGGTAATGGTTTTAATGAAAGTTGCAGCAGACACAGCAAAATGTAGGGTAATAATCCAGTCTGATTCACACACCACACGAATTGAGGACAGTGTGATGATGCGGTAAGAGTGTGCGCTTAACAGGGAGTCACAGATCGTAAAGGAGAAGCTCATACTTTTGCAACAAACCAGAAAACCTCTGAAACGCCACAGGCACAGGATTTGGGAGGGCAAAAACAAAACTGGTGATTAAGACAGAAAGCTGGAGCTATTGCTGGCATTTAGGTAAGGTTGAAAACATGAAATCAGACTGACTAGTGTTGGAGAGTCTTGCATGAGGGAAAGCAAAGAACAGCCTAGCAGAAAACGAGTGGTGAGCGGGAGTCTTTGTACTGAGCCAAGCTGATGAGAGGAGGTGGCTGGGTGTGGCTGATGGTTAGGGTGGAGGAAGAGCAGAGGTATGACACCATGTTTGTAGTAAATGCTGCTTCTATTTTAGCAATAGAATTAGAATTTTAGGATGACTAAATTTTAAAATGCATTACCGTGTTTTCCGCACTATAAGGCACACCTAAAAGCCTAAAATTTTTCATAAACCCGTGGTGCGCCTTATAATCCGGTGCGTCTTATATATGGATTACTATTAATATTAATATTGGTTCAAAACATGATCGCTGAAAAAAGCCGGCAGTCTGGCCGCCAGTCATGCTGCACTCCGCCACCAGAGGAGCCCCCTCACAAGGCACTCGGGCCCACGCCCCCTAACAACGGTAGTCATGGGGCGTCACCGAAGTCCCGGCTCTGACTGAGCTGCTCTCAGACGGTAGAGCAGACTGTAGGAGCACCGGTGATTACGTAGAGATACATAAGGAACTTTCAACAATTCTGTTAATAAAGTTTGACTGACTGACTGATCTCAGTATTTCCTAACTATTTGGCATCGGAAATAACCTACTTTAAACTTAATTGGTCTTAAAAATGCCATTGTGCTGTCATCTGGAATCTAGTGACGGTCCATTGTATTAGTCTGTGGAAACACACAGAGAAACTGGCATAAACGTGAATTAAAGACCCTCAAAGCTGAACTTCCAGCCTTTTCTGAAATTTCTAGAGCAGAGTCACTGCTTGACAAAGGTGCCAATGGGTGTGCTGCATTGATTTAGAAATATAGTTGATAAATCTGGGCGGGGGGCGGAGGGGCGCATTCAGGCTTGTGTATTCTGTCTGCAGCGACGTGCTGCGAGATTCACGGCAGTGAGACACCGACGTTAAAGTCAGTTCTAGGAGTAAAACAGCGTCATATTTGCAAGTAAAATAGCAGCCTCACATTAAAAACTAGTTAAAAAATTGTTTAGGACACACAACAGCAAATAGCTGCACCTCACCTCCGACTGGACTACTGATCGATCAAAACAATATTTAATTAATAAACGAAGACAAACGTCGGAGCTTAAATATCTGCTTCGAACTTCAGATCAGGAAATGATCCTCTCTGTTCGCACTGACTGCACTCGTAGTGAATTTAACCAGTTTTTAATGTCAGGTTTTTTAATATGCATGTTGACTTCTTTCTAAGGCCCCGTCCACACGATGACGGATTTTTTTAAAAACGGAACTTTTTAAAAACGCATTGAAAACGATTCGCGTCCACACGGCAGCGTTTTTTTAAAAAATCTCCGTCCACACGTAAACGCACCAGTGCGTTTTCGAAGACGGCTATAAGCATGCCAAGCCATGTGGTGTGGCAGTATTGAGCCAAATTTTATCCAATAGGAATCCTCTGTGTTTTGTTGTCACAACACACGGCCCATAAATATGACGTCACAGTGGTTTTCGTCGCAGGTAAGACGTCAGCGTTTTTAGAAAGTCGCGGATACACTGTCCACACAACTACGCAGACCCAGCGTTTTTTTAAAAATCCACCTCGGCCAGCGTTTTTAAAAAGTTGCGTTTTCGTTCCGGATATCTGCGTTGTCTTGTGGACTGAAGGTGTAAACATAACAGAAAAATTGCGTTTTCAAAAAATCCGTCGTCGTTTGGATGGCAAAGTGATCAAGTGATCAGGTTTCCTTGTTGAGGCTCAGAATGGCTTATTGACATAACAATAGGGGCCATTCAAAGGTAGTCAGGAAGTCATGAATGCAATCATGACTGCCTGAGCAGCGCGGCTCTATCTAGCGGACGGATTGCGCAACTACAGCCGCTGCAGTTTATCAAAATTTTTTTTATTTTTTTTATTGTGTGCGCCTTATAATCCGGTGCGCCTTATATATTAAATAAATTATAAAACAAACAAATTATTGAGGATGCACCTTATAGTCCAGTGTGCTTTACAGTGCGGAAAATACTGTATATTAGAGGCAATGGCATCAAATCTAACCCATTAGGGAGATGGAAAGTGCACGTTGCTGCAGGGTCAAAGTTTATTCTGTAAATTTATTGTGCTGTGTGATTACAAACTTTGTTCATCGCTGCTATGTTTTTTATACTCAGTTAACTGTCTATGATGGACTTAGATTTTATTTTTAAATTTTTGCTTTATGCTCTAGTGTGACTGCTGCTTGGTTGTGATTAATCAACTGTATAAATCAGAATTCAATTTAAAAGATTTTGAAGAATCATGCAAACATAATATAAATTCAATGAATAAATCTAAGTGATTATAATATTACCAATAATCGACAATAATAAAAACAATATCTTTATAGATATAAAAGGTAATGGAACATAAACGTATTAATTTAAGGGCTGAATGTTATATTATTGAAGCAGAAATATATCTGTTTTATGGACCGTTAATAATATCAGTGATACCTGCTATTTTGTGCACACATTGACCTTCGTTACACTCTGGAGCTTCAGTCTATCATCTTTCCAGTCCACTGGTGACTGTTGACAGAACAGAGCTGAACAAATTCCTGTAACACCATGTGTATATAGTTTCTTTCAAGTCTTCTCCTCTTTACCTGTCTTTTCTCATCCTCAACACTGTCTGTGTTCTTTTCCTCCCTCAAGTCCACATCTTTTGCTCTTCTACTTCAGAATCAAATTTTCTGGTCAGAATGTTACATCATCAAAGCTTTCCACTTTACAAGCCTTGTCTCAAGCCATCTGTTACACATCTGTATTCTCAAGTCACACAAACTGTGCTGTCTTTTCCTGAATTAGACAGATTCATGTGATATTCTGAGGATTCCTTTTAAAAGATTGGGCTTTCTGACCTTGGTTAAGCACAAAACCATCTTACATCATAAGAGGTTTAAATACTCATTTTTCCAGCATAATGCTCAAAAGCTACACTGACGGTATATATAGTGGAAATGAGAAGGCCATGGGTTGATAAATGAAGGTATAGATGGTTACTTCATGAGATTGAAAGAGATGTAGGATGGACCGAGAAACATAGTTGTCCTTGGATGTATTAAAGGTTTAAAAGGGAAATGAGTTTTGAGGTCTGACAGGTAAGTTTTCCAGTTGATGAGATCTGAAATCCAAAACACCTTCCCTGAGGATATTACATTTGATTACTGATAGCTCAAATACAGTACTTAATTACCAAAACCCAGCAGCTAAAATCCAAAACCAGCAGGGTTGGAAAGCAAAGACGCTGAATAAACACTGAATAAAATTTTGAGAAAAGTTTGAAGCTGAAGCGCAACTCTGTTAAAGTTTGAGATGAATGGAGATGGAATTTCTATGCATGCTGAGGAAAGAAATGCTTTAAATCAGACAAAAGAACTGGGTTCTTAAATATATTGCCTTGCTGAGACCTGAAATGCATCACCAAAAAAAAAAGGTAACTGAAGTACACTGCAGAAAGGCAGGCAGACATCACAGAGGTTTCTGCAAGATTTACATGACCCATTTAGAGTTGCATTAAAGTCTGTAGCTGGAAGAAATCTGAAGTCGTGGGATCCAAATCAGTGTGTTCTGAAGAGAACAGAAAAATCCCTGTCACTCACTTTCTCAAAATTTAACAAAATGTTCAGATGAAGTTTGGTGTTTTCTGAAATGACCCAATATACAAAGGATCCACTATGAATCTGATGTAACAGCCTTTCAACCCCACCATCACTGGCATGCAGTATTCTTGCTTCATTCTCTCTCTAACAGTGTAATTGTGTAATGACTCAGCCAAGAGATGAGTTCTTTGTCCAAAGGTTGTTATTCTCATCATAATGGCACAACATACAGGCCCCCTGTAACACAGGCAAGAATACTGAGAAGCAGTAATAGCAGAACGGAAAGCAAGGCCAACAGATAAAGCTGTCTTAGTCGCTAAAAGCAACTGCAGAAGGAATAAAGAGTTGGAATCAGCACATCTAGGTGTTTAAAGTTCATCTGTAAGGCCATTCAGGTTCATATGATTATTTAAACTAATTGCTGAGCAGTTGAAATCAAAGTTTATTTATACAGCAAATGAAGGGTGAGTAAATCAAAATGGTTTGCAGAGAACTACGGTAACTGTTACAAGTAATAATAATAATAATAGCTTTGAAAAAAGTGACACAATAACACACACAGAAAAGTTTCCATTAAGCAAACCAATAATTTCTCATATGCATAATTAATATTGACTAGATGGTTACATGATAGAACCATCGATCAATCAACAAATGCTGCACACACAAAACTTCTGGTTGTCATCAGGTACAGTGTTGTATGAATGATTTGAGAGGAAAGCAGTCAATTTAGAACATATACTTCTTCTTCTTCTTTTCCTTTCAGCTTTTCCCTTCAGGGGTCGCCACAGCGAATCAATTGCCTCCATCTAACCCGGCAGGGCGGCAGTGGCTCAGTGGTAAAGCGGGTGGTAGAGCGGGTCGTCCTATGATTTAAGATCGGCGGTTCGATTCCCGCTCCCGCCCCCCAAAAAAATACTCAGAGGTGAGCTGACAGTGGGAGGTGTCATCTCACCTCCGGAGCACTGCCGAGGCACCCTTGAGCAAGGTGCCATCCCCTTTACAAAATTGCTCATTTGAGGCGCACCAAGAAGGAGCTGCCTGCCACTCTACCTCCCCTGCATGCCTACAGGCCCCCTTGTGTGTGTGTGTGTGTGTGTGTGTGTGTGTGTGTGATACAGGGGCCTGTACTCACAAACATATATGTATGCATGCGTTTGAATCAGTAGCTAGAGTGTGCATTCTTAATTTCCCTTCGGGGATCAAACCAGTATATAAAATTTAAAAAAATTAAAAAAAATTAGCCCTGTCCTTTGCATCCTCTTCTCTCACACCAACTACTTTCATGTCCTCCCTCATTACATCCATAAACCTCCTCTTTGGTCTTCCTCTAGGCCTCCTGCCTGGCAGTTCAAAACTCAGCATCATTCTACCAATATATTCACTATCTCTCCTCTGGACATGTCCAAACCATCTCAGTCTGGATTCTCTGACTTTATCTCCAAAACCTCTAACCTGTGCCCTCTGATGTACTCATTCCTGATCCTATCCTTCCTGGTCACTCCCAGAGATAACCTCAGCATCTTCATCTCTGCTACCTCCAGCTCTGTCTCTTGTCTTTTCTTCAGTGACACTGTCTCTAGACCAAACAACATCGCTGGTCTCACCACAGTTTTGTACACCTTTCATTTTAGCTGAAACTATCACACATCACACCTGACACTTTTCTCCACCCTTTCCATCCTGCCTGTACACGCTTCTTCACCTCTTTTCCACACTCTCCATTGCTCTGGACTGTTGAGCCTTAGTACTTAAAATCATCCACCTTCTTGATCCCTTCTCCCTGTAACCTCACTCCTCCACTTGGGTCCCTCTCATTCACACACATGTACTCTGTCTTACTGCGGCTAACCTTCATTCCTCTCCTTTCCAGGACAAACCTCCACCTCTCTAGTTTCTCCTCCACCTGTTCCCTGCTCTCACTGCAGATCACAATGTCATCTGCAAACATCATAGTCCATGGAGATTCCTGTCTAACCTCGTTTGACAGGAATCTAACGAACATATACTTGGAACATATACTTCTGCTTTACAAAATGTAACTATACTCAACAAAAATATAAATGCAATACTTTTGTTTTTGCTCCCATTTTTCCAGTTGAATGGCTATACTGTCAAGACCTCTTTTCTTTTATTGAATAAAAATTTTTTTTATAAACAGAAAATCAAAGCTTAATGAAATTGCAGTACTCTGAATTGGAATGGAATTTTCAAAGAATTGAAAATTCTTTGTCCAGTTTTATGTCTAGATCCTGCATTGAGTGGCAGGATCTGGACATAGAACTGGACATCACACTATTGATAATATTGGCTGGGTTGAAATTTCTTGGATTTCATTTGCAATGTTACATAATTTATGTTAACATGTAATAAAAGTTATTTTTTAAAAATTACACATAGATTGAATTTGTGTTGTCTAGACATTTTAATGCCCAATCTCAACCCCCGCTATCTAACATTGGGTAATTGGAGGGGAGGCACACTGGACAAGTCATCTGCTTTTCGTAAAGCTGTGTAGAGGAAGCACCATGCAATATAAATGCTACCCCAGATTTTAATTACTCGCTAGGATGCCTAGTTAAATGAGAGCACTGCTGTCCAGCAACGAGTATAATTTGCTCTGCTTGTTTTAACATTTTGATTGTGTCAAAATGTCATCCAGACTAAAAGCTTTCCCATATGCTTCAGTATATCAAAGAGGCAGACCAGTGTTGATGGATTATGCCATTATCTGAAAACAGGTTTGTGCACCAAAATTTGTCCTAGACCTGACCTTGTCTGCTGAAATGAATACTAGCGTCACCTAGCCACATCACCAAAAGTTGCTCTTTATATATTCTTTTTTAATATGTTTTTGTCCTGCTCTGTCTAATTACAAACAGATATCTTACAGGAAAGAAAATAACTCACACTTTTACTTGTTTTTGGTTCATAGCCTTGTATGCCATAGGAGGTTTTCTTATATTAGTAACACTACACAAACTGCTATACAGTCAAGAAATGAACATCTGACTTACGGCCATCCATAGATATGAACAACCACCACTTTATGCACTTCTCCAACACTTCCCCAGGTCATTCTTGTACTTGTCTCTGTATCTCAGCTCATCAAGCTTTGTGCCACCTTGGATACTTTACTGTTTATCATGGCTGATAGAGCAAAGGCTAGTGTTGTAGGTATTGGCAAAGAGCATAAGGCAAGTGATGACAGTGGTAGTGGAGGCAATCTCTCCAATGACAACTCTTCCTCTTCCCTCATTTCACAGGTAAATTATAGTACTAAAATATTTTATGTGTTTTTATGTCCTGTAATTGTTTCTGGTAAGCCTTAGGGAATAGTACTTTCTTACTAGTAATAGCATTTAAATAACCTGAAATGGCCATTATAGATTTATTTTCATCTGCTTCTTCCGCTTTTTGTAGATCAAGGGCGTGTCATCGGTGCACAACGAATTCACAAGAAACACAAACAACCATTCAGGTACACACGCACACCTACGGGCAACTTTGCCATGACCAATCCACCTAAACTGCATGTTTTTGTAGTTGGGAGGAAGCTGCAGAACCCGGAGGGAACCCACGCAGAAATGGGGAAAACATACAAACTCGGCACACAAAAGACTCAAACCTGGACAGTGACAGTGCTACCCATTGTAAACCGTGCCACCCGCATAAGCTACAGATAAGTCAGCTTACAAGCAGCCTCTTGGAACAAATTGTGTTCATAGGTTGAGGACTACCTTTATTTGGAAACACTATCAAGAAAATAAATCAATAAGCAGCTTAAGAACCCACACCTTTATCACAGAAGTGCTTCAATGATAACGATTTGTGTCACGCAGGGCCGGATATGGGCCCAAATGCAAGACACAGTTGGCAAAGCTCTTGTCCATGATTTAATCAGAAAAAAAGAAAACTCTCGAATACAGACAAGAATTTAAAAAAAAAATTCAGGCAGAAAACAAGAATGAACTTCAAAACTGAAACCAGAACAAACTACAAGTCAGAACTACAAATCAAAACTTCAAGTCAAGACTTCAGGACAGCTTTTAGGACAGGACATCATAAACTAACCAGCAAAGAGCTCCGACAGCACCTGGCTTAAAAAGCCTCGTTGTCATTGGCCTAATTGAATCCAGGTGAGAAGACCAGCAACAGGTGAGGTGATGCACAACAGGTGTGGAGAGCACCAACAGGTGTAGAGCCGAGGCTCCACCCACAAGTTTGGCCTCTCTCCCTGCCAAACACCAGCACAGACACACCGAACAGTGACAGATTTGTATGCATCATACACCAGACTTGGAAAGCATAAGCAGTATTGAGTAACAGTATGACAATCCACACAGTCTCAATTTAGCTGCTAACTGGCCAGATTTCCTTTAAAGTGGCCCATTGGGGTGAAAATCCTGCAGAGGTATGGCCTTGTTTCGGCAGGAAAAGAGCACATGATGAGATTGAAGGACATGTTTTGAAAGTTAATATTTGCAGTTATTGATGTTTTTCTTTCACAGGCATCAGTGCTCATTTGAATGACCTTGCTGTGCTGTTAAGACTGACATCAGCAGCCTGCAGATTCAGGTGTGTTTTATTTACAGCCTGAAATTAGCCTGTCAACTAGTCCTGGTATGACGAGTACTTTTCCTCTCTGAAAATTATGTGTAATTCTGCTGCTGCCATTCAGAAGTTCAATGACATCTCAAGATTAGATCTCCACCATCAGCATGTAAATGTAAACACATACTGTAGATGCTAAAAAATGGCAAGGACATATTTTGCCATCATTTCCACTTTCTTCCTTGTTTTTCTCTTTCATCATCCCCTCCTCTCCTTGACCTCTATTCATCTTCATTTCTAATTCCTCACTGACCTTTTTGTGGATATCCCTCTCAGCTTGCTACTGCTATGGCATAGTGAGGGGAGAAGGCAGTTTCTTTGTAATAAATCACTGCATTGGGCATTTCATTGAAGCATTAGTCTAAAAAGGCCTTGCAGTACCAGGTCACAATCCATATTTCTGGCATGGTTGTCTCTCCAGTGGAACATAGATGGCAAATGCTTTGGTGTAACATTTACTCCATTCAACTTTATTTTTCATGGATACTAAAACAGTCCAAACATATCAGTATGTGTGTGCACATACACCTTTGACATCTACTATGGTGGTGTTCAGCAGACATACAAATGCTCATGTAGAACATTTGAAATTGTAGACATCTGTTCATCAGCTGAGTGGAAATGGTGCATGACACAAAAATGATGCAACTCACTGACATCATGGTCTGAGGCCATGTTCACATGAACATCACCCTTAGCCTTGTGTGTTTGGGGGCTCAATACATTAATGCAATGTAGTAAAGCAAAGAAATAAATGTCAGGTCAGAGAGGTCAAGCTACACTGAAAAAAACAACACCATAGATTGACTTGTCAGACAATATTTAACTTGGTAAATAAAGGTTGGGTAAAGGATTGGGTTCATGTTGGTTTGACCTCAGACCCCAGAGGGCTGAAATATTAATTTACAAAATGGAAACACAATCATCTGCCCTGTCCATTCTGCCTGAGAAGAAATAGCCCTACAGCAGTGCAGCATTCTAACCATGTCATCATATGTTATATTAAGGCTGAGCAGCTACAGTATATTATTGCATGCTGTCAAGTTTTCTTTCTGTCTCTCAGTAAATGCTGGCAGTTTTGAATCATCATCTGTCTACTTGACACTTCCCTTTCAGATTTCCAATGAAAGTCTGACTAAAGGTCGACCACAATGGTGGTTTCATTTTCCTTTTTTCCATTCATCTACAGTTCACAAATATTTTTTTCTATCCCGTTTCAAAGCGGTGATGTATTGTAATTGTCAGTGTTTGTTTGCTCATCCATTCGTTCATCCATTCGTCCATTTGTTTGTCCACCATATATCTTCGCAAGCGTTGCAGAAAGAAAGATGATAGAAAGATGAAACAAAAAGCACATTACTCGGGTGGCAAACGGGATGAAAATGAGATGATGACCTTGACCTTGAGAAAAGTAGATCACGGTCAAATTTCAACCGGATAGGATAGAAAGACTTGGGACAAGGCCAGTGTGAGAAATACAGTAGATCAAAGCTACTGCTTTGATCAATGACTGTAGGTCAGAGCACTAGCTTTGATCTTTGAACTATGCAAGTAGGTCAGGGTAAAATTTTGAAATTGGGGGTGTCGCGAGATGTTGCAGTCTGTGACTGCATTGGTTCTAGTTGTCTTTGTTTCTCTCAGTTTTTCTTTTTTTGTCAGTTTTTCTTTTTTCTATTCATTTGGTGTCCCATGTTGCTTTTCTATCATTTCTTTGTTTTTCTGCATCCATTTACAGTCCTACTGATGAAAATTTGACTGATGTAGGTATTGTTAGTTGGAGAACAAGTCTGACATTTATTTTCAAGTTTTCCTCAAGGCTTGTCTGTAGTGTTGACCACTGTCAACGTCGCTATGAGAGCTTGTCGAGACATGTTTGTGTTCTATGAACCACATCCACATAAATGCACACACGTACTGCACATACATACAGACACACAAATATACAGCTCCTGCCTATTTCCCACTGAAAGACTGATGTTTCCAGAGAGTGGGAGTCAAAACAATGCTCTGTAATTGAATCCCTGTTGCCGTCTCACTCCTGCTCTCTCATCGTACCACCAATCTCTCCCAGTTGATCTTTCTTGAAGGATGTCTGCGTCCTTACCATCTTGCTTGTCTGTCCAAATTTTAGTTTTCCCTCTCTTTTGCAGGCAGTGTGTGTATTCTGATCCTTTCTCCTCTATTATTGTAATATTTTTCTGTTCTTCCAGAAGCTGCTTCTGTCAGCTTCTTTACAGTGAATTAGTATTTGTAATCATTTCGATCTTTGTTTACACTTCTCTGCCTATGGTCATGTACAGCACTTGTGCGCATTTTAGGGCACCATGCATGCCCATTTGTGTGTGGTAATTACCACATACTGTAAGTTTGTGCTCTGTCTGCAATAAATGATGCCTCAGCGAGTTGGCCTCTTCCACGCTTCACCAATCCACTTTTTTTCCCAATTTGTTTCACTGACACTTCGTCCTTAAAAGATGTTTCTGTCTAGGCACACTAGATTGGTCATGCTTGCATGATTCTAGCCTAGGATGTGGAGGAAGGCAGTTCAGTTCAGCCTTAATCACAGCTTGGATCCTATGTGTTGATTAGACATATCACACAGAAGGAGGTCAGGGCCTTAGAGGTCTTATATTAGCCATATTATCTGTTTTAATTAGGTCAGATTGATGAAGTGCCTCTAATCTTGACAACTCAGATCATTTATTGATCTGAGAACAAACTAAAATTGTGGAATTTTTCACTTCTTTATCTGAAAACACATCACATTATGCTTTAGAAAGAACACATTTTGTAAAATGTGATATTAATCTGATATTAAAACACCTTCTATCAGTATTACCTTTTCCCACACTCTTATCGACAGTTTATAGCACTTTTGTGTGTCACGGAAGTCCGAGACTAACGGAACGTTGCGTACTTCCAGATGCCGTCAGTCAACAGAATGCGTGTACCGTATCACGTGACTGCCTACCAAAAATCCGCGATGATGTGAAGTCATGACTGATGCGCGAATGGGTGAATGCGCATCAACTTGTGTGTGTAGGTTCTCAGTTATCCAGGTCATGGTTATCCAAAGCTGTTTAAATCAATCCACTGGACTTTAAGAAGGTTCTTGAAGACATAATTAACACATTTCCTTCACTTGTGTCCTGACATCAACCAGAAAAGCTACAGGACGCCAGTGACTCAGTGGTACAGCGGACGCCTTATGATCACACATCGACAGTTTGATTCCCACTCCCGCCAGCCATCCTCGGAATGTGAGCTGAGAGCAAGAGGTGTCAGCCCAGTCACTGCCGCCCCCCCCCCCCCCCTACAAGCTGCTCATGTAGGGCGCGACCCAAAGTCGTGACCCATCTGTCTGCCTCCCCATGTACTTTTTGTTTGTACTAATTGCACAGGCCGCTAGTGTGTTGTGTTTGTTTCAAGGGCCTGTACACAACATTGTATTGTATGCATTGTCTGACACATATATACAGGTACATGTAGACTGTTCCCTGTTGGGAACAATAAAGTTGACTTTCTTTCTTTCTACATCAGTGGCCAACAAGGAGTCAGAGCCCACCAACTGTGACATCACCACTAACCGTCCAATCTCTTTGCATCTTAATGACACAAGTCCTTCAGCTTCTTTGAATGAAAAAAACAATAATAATAATCAAGGGAATGACGTGACACACAGTAAATGTGAAGTTGGTGAGCCAAAGTAGACAAATAGTAGCTGCTTATTTCTGATATAATACATGGATTTGTTCATTTCACAGCATAAACTGCTCCCAAGAAGAGAACTCCCACTTTTAGTTCAAGTTTTATTTTCATTCTACAAGGTGGAGCTGGAGGAGGCATTTCAGCAGGGCAGTAAATAAACTGGATATGTAATGACCAAGTACCAGTTTGAAATCTCTCTTTGTTGTGTCTTTTTTTTATCTGGACTGTGAGTCAGCTGTTTTTATAGTAAAATAGACTTGTCCCAGCTTGATAGTTCGATTATCATGTAGATAAAGATTAAGCTAAAGACTAAATATGTCTTTATTATATTTACATCCCACTACAAAGAGGTGATGTCTTGTGATTGTCAGTGTTCGTGTGTCCATCCGTCCTTCTGTCCGTTTGTCCACCAAATATTTTCACAACGGTTGCAGATAATAAGATGAAACAAAAAGCACATTATTCGGGTGGTGAAGCGGATGAAAATGAGATGATGACCTTGACCTTCAGAAAACTAGGTCAAGGTCAAATTTAAACTTGTTTACAGTCAGCAACAGAATTAGATAGAAAGACGAGGGAAAAGGCCAATATAAGACCATAGACCATAGCTAGTGCTTTGATCAATGATAGGTCAAAGCACTAGCTTTTATCTTTGAACTATGCAAGTAGGTCACGGTAAAATTTCGGATTAAGGGTGTTGCAGGATGTTGCAGTCTGTGACTGCATTCATTCTATTTAGATCTGAAGGAGTTAATGAGCTTAAGCCTTTCACAAAGCTTTAATTGGAAAAGAAAATAATGAATGGTTAATGGATAGTTCCACAGAGATTGCAAGAAACCTTTTTTTTTTTTTTTTTTTTTTGCGCCAACCTCTTCAAGCATTACAGATAGTTTTAAATTTTGTAAGATTTTGAGATGTTTGTCCTGGAGATTTTTTCTTCTACTATCACTACACAAAGGTGAATGTAATCTCAATGTGACACTCCCAGTTTTGGAAAATGAGATTTTAAAAAAATCGACAGCAGCAGCATTTTTCTCTCTTGATGATCTAATGAAAACCAGTCAGTTCTCTCTCCTGTCATGCAGCTCAGCCTTGCGGCTAATCTCACACCCAAATTGCGCTGATACGACCAAAAAGTTTTCATCCACATTATGTCCTCTCTTGCAACACAACTGACAGAATCCTTTCACATGTGGAAGTCTTCCACAAATATGTATGGACATGATTGTGCATTGCACAGTGATGTCGGATCATGACCACTTTCATAAGGCGAAGGATTCCTACGAGGGCATGAGAAAGGAAGAAGGAGATGGATGGGAAAGTGGCACCATGATGTGTGTCACTCTGTCCCATAAAATTACAGATTAATAATTTCCCCCTTTCCCTCACCTGCTTCAGGCCGTTGGAAATGACTGAGGACCCAACCCAAAGGTGTTGTTGATTTGAGTTACCGGTTTATGTGACAGCAAACTGTCAGAGGGTATAGCCAATCAGTCAATGACAATGACATGAAATATATCAATGACATGAAATTATAAAGAAAAATAATATGGGTTGACGCTCTGCTAAAATTGAAATCAGTTGAAATTAATCTTTTGTACTTACTGCAGTTAAAGCAATGACATATGATCCATAGTTTGATCAATTTGGTATTAACTTGTGGGGCATGTATGAAGAGTTTTTAAAGAGAGTTCAGTGCTGAGCAGAACAAAGTAACATTTGTTGCACAAACTGTAATTCTGTAGATTATTCTGCTCAAATTGGTAGAAATATTAGAGAAATTGAGGAGTGTTGAAAGACTTTTCAAAGTAAAGCTGAATGATAATGCCCAGAAACACACGA